>NW_008339923.1:8103577-8113626 GCF_000622305.1 Nannospalax galili
CAAACTAGGACAGAAATTGGTACCAGGAGTGGGGTATTGCTATGACAGACCTGACGTTGGTGTTTTGGGGAGGACTGTGGAAGTGTTTGGAACTTTGGGCTGGAAAAGCTATTGTGTGCTCAGAGTTTGTTGCTGTGGAGCTTGGAACAGTTATGCTGAAAGACTTGTAGACAATGTAGGTCCAGCTTGTGAAGCTTCAAAGGGAAGTGGAGACTGTCAAGGTTGTTCCTGTGATATTTTGAATTGAGAATCTGTGGGTTCTGGTCAGCTAGGGCTGAAGACTCAGCTGTAATTAAGAAGTGACCAGAACCTGAAGTAAAACCTTTGCTTTACTGGAACAAATGATGCTGGTTAGCTGGGGCTGAAAAATCAGCTGTAAGTAACAAGATACCAGCATCACTGTGGTGAAGTCTTCTGGGAGGTATTTCCTCAGGGTCAGCACACAGAGGGGACCTGCACCTCTATTTCAAGCTGGAAGCAGGACTTGGTAATATGTAAGAGTCTCCTGCATAGTTCTGGTGTTGAAAGCATGAAGGGGTCACAGAGAGCAGCTGAGGCTTGGCACTCTGAGAGGCCAGGAAAGGCCATAGGTGAAAGTGCAGCTTCAGTTGCAGTTAAGACCCCAGGATTTCATGGAGAGTTAGGACCACAGGTTAACCACCAAGGACCGCAGTAGGTGTGTAATGGAGCTGGCCTGGGTCTGCGAGACAAGCTGAGTGTGCTGTGGACTGCAGAGTCAGAGCAGTGGAGCTGCCAGTAACCTTTGGAGCCCAGAAGATCGTAATGAATCCCAGATGTCCAGCCTCGAGCTACTTTGCTGGACTTTCATTTTGCTTAGGTGTGCCTGATTCTTCCTTTTGAAATAAGACAGTACTTGTTTTGGATTTTATAGAAGCCCACCCACAGTTAAGAGGCTATTAAGAGACTATGGACTTTTAAGTGTTTGGATTTTTTTAAGGACTGTGGGGTTTTTAAGGTTGTACTGTCTTATGTTGTGATATTAACATCATATCTTAGGGACAAAAATTGGACAGTTTATAGTTTAATAGTGATGTTTGTGTGTCAAGCTGACAAGGGGTCAATTGTGCTGGATAGCTTTAGTGTCAACTTGACACACCTGGGTTGAGAGAGCCTCAACTGGGGAATTGCCTCCATTGGACTGGCCTGTGGCCATGTCTGAGGGGCATCTTCTTGATGAGTGACGTGGGAGGGCCCAGCCTGCTGTGGGTGGTGCCACCCTGGGCAGGTGGGCCTGTGTTGCATAAGAAAGCAGGATGAGCAGGGGCCAGGGGTACAAGCCAGTAAGCAGCAATCCTCCATGGCCTGTGCTCCAGCTCCTGCCTCCAGGTTCCTGCCCTGAGTTCCTACCTTGGGCTCCTGGATGAACTGTGACCCGGGATATGTAAACTAAATAGACCCTTTCCTCCCCAAGTTGGTAGTGGTCAGCAATGAAGAACAAACTAGGACACTCATGTTCCTAATAGATAATGATCTAGGTTCATTTCTCAGGTTCTAACAAATAGTTTCCAAATAGGATATTATATCTGAGCCATGGTTTTAGGTCAGAGGATCCTGTAACTTCCCCTACCATGAGGTTTCCTTCTTTTTCCTTATGGAAGAGTTCAAGAGTGTAAATTCAGTTCATAGCATTCATTTAAACATCCCAATACCCTTAAATTAATAAGCACCAAGGAAAACACAAGAAATTCCATGCCATCATTTTACAACTCCATAAGAATGATCTTTAAGAAGAATGTATTTTTAAGGCTAATATAACCACAGAAAATGCATTAGAAAAGGCTTGCATCTGTTGCTACATTTTTAATTTATGAAACCACTGCCTTTTGAAGCTTTTCTACATCCCCTAGTCCTCCCACCCTGATGATGAGGCCCCCATGTCACTGGAAACTTGGAAGGGCCTTGTCACTATGGTTATAGTCACTTGGCACAGCCAGAGCTCCCAGACAGAGAGGAGGAAGCACCAAAAAGTGTACTCATGTTAAGGAAACTTATTAGAGAAAAACTCTCTGCAAGTGTTTACAACTCTCATTTCTGAGTTGTTTTGAATAGACTTTCCAGATTTCCTCCCAGGGACCTCTTTGTACAACAGACTCTGAAGCATGAAGCTCCTTCAGGAACAGAACACATCCTAGCCCCATTCCTAAGGCGGTGGCAGGGGGCCAAGCATGTTCATGCTCTGAGGCTCCAAAAATGATTTGACCCCTTAAAGGACACTATCTCTCACTGATTGGAAATATTGACAGAAATCTAGAAGGTGCAGATGCTCAGCAATTCTGACAGAGTTCAAACAGCAGAGCAGCTGCTCTCTTGAGCCACAAAAAGGTGCCTGTTGCAGAGTGAGGGGTCTTCCCCAGCATGCTTTTCTCCAAATATCTGTGCCCTGTTCACACAGCCTCCTGCTCTTGCTGTCTTTGATTTCAGAATAAAAAGCAAAACATCCATGAAAGTGTGGGGGGAGGGGTGAAACTGTTTCTTATTTAATGTTTGATTCTCTTGTTGCTAAAGATGGACTGAAAAAAAAAACCCACATAATTCAGCCATTTTTCAAATTCAATTTTTTAATTTGGTTTTATGTGTATGAGTGTTTTACTTGCATGTTTGTTAAGTGCACCCATGTTATGCAATGCCCACTGAGGCCAGAAGAGGGTGTTGGATCCCATTGAACTGGAGTTATATATATGTTGTTGGCTGCCACATGGGTGCTGGGAACTGAACCTGGGTCCTCTATAAGAGCAGCCAGTGCTCTTACCTGCTGAGCCACCTCTCCTGTCTCCTACCTTGTTTTTTGTTTATTTTGTTTTTGTCTTGTTTTGAGACTCAGTCTCCCTGAAGTTCCAGAAGGCCTGGAACTCACTATGTAGAGCAGGCTGGCTTCCATCTCATAGAGATCCTCCCGTCTCTGCCTCCTGAGTGCTGGGATTAAAGGTATGGACTACCATGCCTACCTTATTTTTTGACACAGGGTCTGTCACTGGCCTGGAGCTCGCTTAGTAGGCTAGGCTGACTGACCAGTGAGTCCCAGAGATACAGCTAGTGGAAGTTTCTGGACCCTCCCACTAGAAGGCTCACAGAGCAAATGCAACCCGAACTGGAATTTTCTAAGAAATACCCCTTGTATTTTGAGCTCTTGCTATTCATTCCTCATGGTCAAAAAGTCCCTTTTTTTGCTTTATCTGACAACACATATGGCTTTCTTGGAGGCTTACCTCTGTAGCCAAAGCAAAGCCCTTGACTCTCATTGTCTGTGGAGAGGCCTGTGCATTGGGAGGCTTGGATACCATGTTCGCACAGCCATAGCTTGCAGCTTACACTGGCATGCAATTCTTTACCATTTTGTAATTTCTCCAAGGTCAAATCAGAGGTTCTAGAAAATAAAGATAGCAGAATAGCAAGCCGTCTGGATATGTGGCAAAAGAAACAAGAGGCAGTTTTGCTCATTTTTCTATGTGCCCACCTGAAGCTCTCTGTCAGGTGAAAAAACTTAGATGTGCCTCAACCTAGTGGCTACACAGGCCATACACTTGTCAGAACTCACTGGGCTGAAAACTTAATGCCTATACATTTTGTAGTTCTCAACAGTTTTTTTTAATAAAAAAACAAAACCAGTGCTGAAGGGATTGTTCAGTGGGTAAAGATCAATCCCCAGAGTTGGGATCCCCAGGACTCACATAAAGCTGGATGTGGCACATGCATGTATAATGCTAGTGTTTCTATGGTGAGATAGAAAGCTGAGACAGGAAACTCTCCAGAAGCCTGGCATATATATAGCAGAAAACAAGAGACCCTGTCTCAAAGAAGGTGGAAATCAAGGTCTGACACCAAAGCTGTCTCTGACCTCCACACACATTGCCACGGTACAAATGTGCACACACACAAAACCAGAAAGAAAAGTTACATCTTCTTGCTTAACATATACTACTAATAGTGGAATCCAATACATTGGCTCTGACTGCACATGACCCTAGGTCCCAGTCCTTTCTTCCCACCCTAATCTCTTCCTGTGGCCCCACCCAATCCAGCAAGAGGCAGGTTGTTCTGCCTCTGTTCTTGGCACTCTGGGTCCATTGTCCTCATAGTCTCCAGATGAACTCTGTGAACATGCAAATGTTTCATGTTACTCCTCTCCTGAAAGCAATCCACATCAGGTAGAGAAGTGCACATCTCTAATGGTCCTCACCTGTAGTCCCAGACGCTCAGGAGCTGAGACAGGAGGATCGTGTGTGTGTGCATGTGGTCACCCTTGCATGCTCCTACAGAGGCCGGATATGCATGTTGATATCTTCTTCTATCACTCTTCTACCTTGTTTTTTGAGACTGTGTCTCTCACTGAGCTTGGAGTTCACGGATTGGCTAGACTGGTCAATAAGCTCCTAGCATTTTCTTGTCTCCACTCCCTAGTTCTGGGGTTATAGGTATATGCAGACATGCCCAGCCTTTTACATGGGTGCCAGGGGTCTGAACTCAGATCCCCATGGTTGTGCAGAAAGCGCTTTACCCACTGAGCCATTTCCCCAACTCTAGGAGGACATTTTGAGACTGGCAGTTTGGGGCCAGCCTGGGAAACTGACCTAGTTAGCATTACCTATCAACTTGATACAGCCTAGAGTTACCTGAAAGAAAACCCTTGATTGAGGAATTTCCTAGATCAGATTGCCCTTTATGCATGTCTGTAGAGGATTGTCTTGATTAATAATTGATAAAGGAGCGCCCAGCCCACTGGGGGCAACCAACCAGCCTAGGGGCAGGTGGTGGGCTGTATAAGAAAGCTAGTTAAGCACAGGTCTGTGAGTGAACCTATTAGTAAATCAGCAAGCAACATTCCTCCACAGTTCCTGCCTTCAGCTTCCTTCCTTTTAACTTCCTTCCCTGACTTCCCTCAATGATGGACTGTGACCTGGAAGTATAAGCCAAATGAACCCTCTTCTTCCCAAGCTGCTTTTAGTCAAAGGGTTTTATCAAAGCAACAGAAGTCCAACTAGGACAGCACCAGCAAAATCCCACATATACCCTTCAATCACTTCCTGTTTCCTGACCAGAGGATCAAATGCAAGCTCTTCCCAGAGCACACAACACCCTTTGTGGCTGGTTTTTCCATTCACCTCCACAGCTCCCTTTCCCAAGTCCACCAACCTCCCATTTCATGCTCCAAAAATAGGAGCAGCTTCTGTTTTCTCACACATGCAGATACTTCCCTCTGCCTGAAATGCCCTTTCCAAATAACTATATCAAAATGGATACCAAGGGGCTGGAGAGATGGTTCAGTGGTTAAGAGCACTGGCTATTCTTGAAGAGGACTTGGGTTCGGTGGCTAACAACCATCTATAACTCCATTTCCAGGGAATCCATTGCCCTCTTCTCACCTCCATGGGCATTGTAGGACATGGGTGTACTTACATATATGCAGGCAAAACTACACATTGAAAAAACAAAATATAGTACTGAGACAAACATATACTGTGCTATGGTCTTCCATGACAGTAGTCCCATAGCTGAGGTGTGGCTTAGAAATGGAGCATTTGCCTTACATGCACAAGGTCCTGGGTCAATTCACAGTACTGCGAAAAAGAAAAAAGACACAAGACAAGCCGGGCGTGGTGGCGCACACCTTTAATCCCAGCACTTGGGAGGCAGAGGCAGGCAGATCTCTGTGAGTTCAAGGCCAGCCTGGTCTACATAGTGAGTTCCAGGACAGCTGGGGCTACAGGCTACAGGGAGACCCTGTCTCAAAAAGACAAAAAAAAAAAAAAAAAAAAAAAAAAAAAAAAAAAAAAAAAAAGGACAAAAGGCAGTTGCTGTTAGCTCTATTATCACTCAGTAGGGATTTTACCCAGGGATTTTGTCCCTGACAGCTGTGCTGTGAAGAGTCTTACCAGCATTTCCCTTGAACAAGGAAGAACATGTGAGATGGCTAGCTGTGAAGGGACCACATGCACTATGAGGGGCACACATGAGGGGCACACTGGAGTACAGTCCATTGTTGGACCCTGGCAGAGTTTCATGGGTGGCTTCTATTTGAGAGTGCCTTAAATCCTGGAAAGAACTTTTATGGCCAGCTCTTGCATGGAAAACATTCTATTGGCTGCCCCATCAAACAGCACAAGGACTCCTTTCCAAGGGCAGATGGAAGAGTAAGCAGCATCTGCCCTCAATTATGACAATAACAATGCTCTGACATGACACACATGACATACTCCAGTGTGGACACAGTGTTGAGGAATTCAATAGAGACAGTGGACAGAGTTCTAAGGGCAAGAGAGTCAGGCTTCGACCTAGTCTCTGCCACTGGCTTGACCTTCCTGGCCTCCCTCCTCATTCTGCTCTGGGATAAAGTTCCTGTTATTCTTATAGTCTGTGCATGAAAGGTGAAAGCCTTATAAAGTGAGTGCATTAAAAACTGGGCCTGAAGTATCACTCATGTCTAGGTAGAACAGCTTAACCCACACTACAAACTGACCTACCAGGTTCTTGGCACATCATACAAGCAGGTGGCTCTCACCAAAGGTGCCTCTTTATGAACACCTGTCTGTCTAGGCAGACGCTGATTTCTCAGAAGTTTTACTTTATGTGGCACTAACAGGTGTTCCACTGAAGGAACCAGTCACAAATGATTATAGTCATTATCTCTAGGAAGGGAGACTTAATTTCTCCCCTACCTTTTTAAATTTTGTGCTTTCTGTTTATATTAGTCAAAATCATCCCTGAAATATTCATGTAGGAATTGATCTGGTATCTGGGACTTGCTTTCAAAGGCTCCAGAGAGGTTCCTTATACTGACTGTTCGGCCTACTTTTGAATATGTCTAGAATGTTCCATAGGGTTGGAGAGATGGCTCAGAGGACCCAAGCTCTAATCCCAGCACCCACGTGGCAACTAACAACCATCCATAACTCCAGTTTCAGTGGATCTGACGCCCTCTTCTGATCTTTGCCAGCACTGCATGACACGGGTGTACCTGCCTACATGCAGGCAATACACTCATACACGTAAAATAAAAATAATAAATAAAATATAAAAAAGAATGTTCCATAGTGAGAATTTCAAATAATAACCATTTGTATTTGTTAAAAATATACCTAAAATAATTAATCATAAGTTGCAATTTTGGGGGGTTTTCCCTTGAAAATTTGATTTCTACAATGAAAACAAAAAGAAAGTACCATATGATGAATCAGGAATGTTTTTCCAGAAGGAATTGGGAGGCAGAAATCAGGAGGCTGGAGTGAGAGCTTGGCTCCTGATTCCTGCTGAGCAGCAAAGCCACTGAAGGAGCCACCAAGAAGGAAAGCAGAAGGTGCCTCTTAGGACACGGTGTCCCGCTTGTCTCCAGCTAGGTAGAATCAAGGTGGAAACCAAGATGGTCTGCCAGGGATTGAGGGCTGCCCAACAGCATTTCTGTGGTTCATTCACTGATTCTGTCCTTGGGAAAAAAAAGTGAAAACGGGCTGGAGAGATGGCTCAGTGGTTAAGAGCCCTGTCATCCTCACAGGACATAGGTTCAGATCCCAATACCCACATGACAGCCAACAACCATCTGTAATTCCAGTTCCAGAGAACCCAATGCCTTCTTCTGACTTCCATGGGCATTGTATGCAAGGGTGTATTTACATACATGCAAGCAAAACACTCATACACATAAAATAAATAGGATATTTTTTAAATGTTTTTAAGTGATTGAAAACATATAGGCCTTTGGCAGAAGAGGTACTATTGAGTTCAAGGCCAGTACTGTTTGGGGAAAAACTATCTTGTTTGTCCTCTGTTCTTGTACCACAAGCAACACAAGCTTCTGACACCAGCTTTGTGGGAGTTTTCTTCACATACCAACCAAGTGATTGATTCTGCAGTAGCAGACAGCACCCAGGCACGCCCTGACCCAATTGGCTTCCGACACTGACTATCTGGAGGTAGTGTCCGAATCCACAGGTTGAAGGTCAGTCCACAGGACGGCCCCAGTTCAGATGCCAGACAGTAGGAAAGGCAGAGTTCCCACAGCCCCTCCCATGTTCACTTAACGCATTCACTTGACTCAAGAATTTTGAGCAGTACTTATATACAGTTACTGGTCTGCTTTAGAGGATATTCCAAAGACTGGTGTGCTGGTACACACCTGCAATCTTAGCTGCTCAGGAGGCTGTGGCAGGAGGGCTGCAACTTTCACGCCAGGAAGGAAGAGCCCAAAGTATGGGGAATAATAGTTACCACACCAGAATACAAAGTTTTAGTAAAGAATCTGTGGGACTGGCAGATGGCTCTGTGGGTAAAGTGCTTGCTTAAGTTTGGATCCAAAGTATCCATGTAAAAGCCAGGAGTGATTAAATAAACCTATAACCCCAGCACAGAGGGGGAGAGGGGCTGGGAAAAAGAGAGTTGGAGAGACAAGTGGATCCTGGGGATCAATGGCCAGCCAGTCTAGCCTAAGCAGGCAGCCCTGGGTTCAGTGAGAGACACTATCTCAAAAAATAAGGCCGAGGAGCAGAGGCAGGCAGATCTCTGTAAGTTCCAGGTCAGCCAGAGTTACCTAGTAAGGCCCTGTCGCAAAAATAAATGAATGAATGAATGATGCCCCCACCTGCGGGGACCCTGTACAGGTAAAGCTCGAGGGGGACCACTCCCTGAAAAGAAAAACGGGCGAGAAAGAGGAGACGGAGCCCAAGCAAGTCCACTTGTCAAGGGTTCGCTTTATTGAACTGCAAGCTTTCCTTATATACAGTTTGTATTTAGAAGGGGTTGAAGAAGTTGGTCAAAGGTTACAGCATTCTTATGGGGATGGGGATGGGGGACTGAGCAATTCAGCAACGTGACTGACCGCCAGGTGTTCCAAGAGATTACTGCATGACTTACTTTTCCGAGAACTGTTTGCAAGGGGAAGAGAAAGATAACCTTGCCATAAATTCTTTCTCAAGGTTACTAGTGCAGAATGAATGAATACATACATACATACAATACATACATACATAAATAAATAAATAAATAAATAAATAAATAAATAAATGGTGGAGAGTGACAGAAGAAGGATCTCAAGTCACCCTCTGGCCTCCACATGCACACACAGGTAAGCACATCTGTACACATACATGCACATGTGTGCACATGTTTGTGCACCCACAGACACACACAGGAATTAAAAAAGAATATATACTGTGGGCAGAAAATCAGCAGGTAAATTCTCAGAGAGAAAAAAATTATACTCCTGAGAGGGAATAAGCCCCTTTTTAAAAAATATTTATTATTTTTATTTTATGTGTAGGAGTGTATTACCTGCATGTATGTGAGTGCCCATGCTGTGCAATGCCATGGAAGTCAGAAGAGGGCGTCAGATTCCCCTGAAACTGGAGTTACAGACAGTTATTAGCCTAGCAGCTATGTGTGCTGGGAATCGAACCTGGGTCCTCTGCAAGAGCAGTAAGTGCTCTTAACTGCTGAGCCTCATAGCTCCTTTTATAACAGTTTAATATGATGAAGATACATAGTATGCATATATGAAATTGAAATTGTCAAAGAATAGCTAAAAAATAATCTTTAACAATAAAAAGGGGGGCTGGAGAGATGGTTCAGTGGTTAAGAGCACTGGCTGTTCTTGCAGAGGACCAGGGTTCAAGTCCCACGTGGCAGCTAAGAACCATCCATAACTCCAGTTCCAGGGGATCTGATGCCTTCTTCTGACCTCCTTGGACACTGCATGACATGGGTGCATATACCTACATGCAGACAATACTCTTATACAAATAAAAATAATAAATAAAATATTTTTTTTCAGTCTTTTTGAGACAGGGTCTCTCTGTAGCCCCAGCTGTCCTGAAGCTCACTATGTATACCAGGCTGGTCTTGAACTCACAGAGATCCACCTGCCTTGGCCTCCCGAGTGCTGGGATTAAAGGCATGTGCCACCATGCCTGGCAATAAAATATTTTTTTTCAAAAAGTAAAATAAGCCGGTGGCACACACCTGTAGTCCCAGCACTCAGGAAGCAGAGGCATGCAGATCTCTGTGAGTTCAAGGCCAGCCTCGTCTACATAGTGAGCTCCAGG
>NW_008339923.1:8113699-8117508 GCF_000622305.1 Nannospalax galili
AATAAAATATAAGAGTGGTTTCTGCTTCTAGTCATGATGGTCCTGGAGTACAGGGCATCCTGAGGATTCCAGTCCTGAAGACTTAAATACAAAGCTATGGCAAAACATTTGAACTTCATTGCCAAGACTGTGATGGTTCAGGAAAGGAACTCCAAAGCAAAATCTTACTGGAAAGGCATCTGCTACTCTTTACTGAACTACCATTCCTGCAACTGTTGAGTAAAAAGGAGAGAAAGCGTGTGCACACTTTTAATAAATTCTGTTCCTAAAAGATCTTTAAAAACAGGAAAAAAGAAGTTCCATGGCTTTGTCTTTTGGGCTATTTGTGTGGGATTGTATTTGAACAGATAAAAGGTAGGAATCTCACTATCTTGTTAGGTAGCAAATTTGTGTTTCCTGAGACCAGCCATTTGACATGAAGCCCAGGAGTCAATAGGAGTTAGGCTTTAATTGTATGTACAGGGCATCCTAAGTCATGAAACATCAAGCAGTTAGGGCCCAATTATTAGAGATTGGGGAGTATTCCACCCAAGCACCAAAGAACATACTTTCTACAGCACTCCATGGAACCTTCTCCAAAATCGACCATAGACTGGGGCACAAAACAAACCTCAACAAATACAAAAAGATTGAAATAATTCCATGCATTCTATCAGACCACAGTGTAATAAAGCTTACAATGAACACTGGAAGAAGCCCTAATCACCACACGAGCACATGGAGATCAAACAACACACTCCTGAATGATGAATGGGTCAAAAGAGAAGGAGAAATTTAAGAAATAAAAATATTACTGGAACTAAACGAAAAGGACAATACAACACAAAAAAACCTCTGGGACACACTGAAGGCTGTCCTTAGAGGGAAGTTTATAGCTCTAAGTGCCTATATCATAAAATTGGAAAGATCACAAATAAATGATTGAACACTGCAACTCAAGACACTTGAAAAGTAACAGCAAATAAAACCCAAACCCAGAAGAAATAACAAAAATCAGGGTAGAAATTAATGAAATAGAAACAAAGAAAACAATAAAAAGAATCAATGAATCTAAGAGCTAGTTCTTTGAGAAGATAAACAAGACTGATAGACCACTAGCTCAGTTAACCAAAAGAAAGAAAGAGCAACTCTAAATCAAAAAAATCAGAGATGAAAGAAGAAGCATCACAACAGACACCAAAGAGATCCGGAATATTATAAGGGACTACTTTAAAAATCTATACCCTACTAAATTTGAAAACCTAAAAGAAATGGACGGGTACCTAAAAGCATGGGAAACACCAAAGTTAAAGAAGAGATTAATAGCTTTAACAGACCCATAGCACATAAGGAAACTGAAATAGTCATACAAAACTTCCTGACTAAAAAAAGCCAGGGAACAGATGTATTTACAGCAGAATTCTACCAGACATTTAAAGAGCATCTACGTCCAATACTATTTAAGTTTTCAAAAAGATAAGAATGATGTGAAAGCTTATAAATTCATTCTGTGAAGCCAGCATCACTCTAATACCAAAGCCAGGTAAAGATACAACCAAAAAAGAAAACTATAGACCCATATTCTTAATGAACACAGATGCAAAAATTCCCAACAAAATACTTGAAAATCTCATATAGACACACATCAAAAAGATCATCCACCATGATAAAGTTGGCTTTAGCCCAGAGATGCATGGATGGTTCAATATAATCAGTCAGCAGGGATGGTTCAATATACATAAGTCAATAAATGTCATAAATCATAAATATGGGGTCAACGACAAGAACCATGTGGTCATCTCAATAGACGCAGAGAAGGCCTTTGACAAAATTCAACATGCATTTATGTTCAAAGTCCTCGAAGGAATTTGTCTGGAGGGAACATATCTTAATGTAATTAAAGCCATTTGCAACAAACCCACAGCCAACATCATTCCAAATGGGGAAAAACTGGAAGAATTCCCATTAAAATCAGGAACCAGGCAAGGCTGTCCACTATCTCCACTTCTCTTTAACATAGTGCTTGAAACTCTTACGAGAGCAATAAGATAAGAGAAGGAAATTAAAGGAGTAATAAATGGAAAGAAAGAGATCAAATTATCCCTTTTTGCAGATGATATGATTTATATCTAAGAGATGCCAAAAATTCCACCAGAAAACTCCTAGAAATTATTGACAAGTTCAGTAAAGCGGCAGGTTACAAAATTAACCTACAAAAGTCTGTAGCCTTTCTATATACCAATAACAAGCAATCAGAGAAAGAGCACATGGAAACACTCCCCTTCACAATAGCTGCAAAAAAAATATAAAATATCTTGGAATTAACCTGACCAAAGGCATTAAAGGCCTCTACAATGAAAATTTTAAATCTTTAAAGTGTTGTGCCCAGAGAACAGATCCCCAAGAATTACCACAGAGTCCAGAGAGCATGCAAGAACAAAGAGTCTTTAGTAGGCCTTAAGCTCAGACTCTCAGACCAAACTAATGTGGTAGGTCCGTCTGAGAGCCCTGATAGCAGGGGGAGGGAGCTTTTCATAGGTTTCAGACAAAGGGAGGAGGGGAATAACAGAGTTATATTTTGATTGGTCCAAAGAGCCCACACTGTGCGTGTGCGCCAACATACTTTTGAATTGATTGGTTACGTCTTGGAGGCCTCTCATTGGTGGCCCCTCAGGGCTGTGGAATGTGCTGACTGTTATCTTCAGGGCTAGAGGACCCTGTTTATTCCTTATAAGCCCTCAAACGTGCCTGGGCCCCCTGGACATGCCTGGGCTTGCCTAGTCTATGACCGTGAGACATCACAAAATGGAGGAATCAGTCAAAATGGAAACGGTGCAGTTTGTCCCTCTGGTTCCCTCAAGCCAAGCGATTTACAGAAGCAAAAAGAGCAGTTAGTCCTAAAGAGGGGCAGGGGTCTAGGGAGTCCAGGGGAGGGGGCCAAGGAGGAGGGTTCCACAAAAGAAAGAGATTGAGGAAGACATCAGAAGATGGAAGGATCTCCCATGCTCATGGATTGGAAGAATTAATATTGTGAAAATGACCATCCTACCAAAAGCCATTTATAGATTCAATGCAATGCCAATCAAAATCCCCATTTTTCACAGAATTGGAAAAAAAACCATCCTAAGATTCCTATGGAAGCACAAAAGACCTTGGATAGGCAAAGCAATGCTGAGCACTAAGAGCAATGCCGGGGGGATTACTATACCAGATTTTAAGCTGTATTACAGAGCTATAGTCATAAAAACAACATGGTACTAGCACAAAAATAGACCCATAAATCAATGGAACAAATTGAAGACCCAAATATGAGCAAATGTTACTTCAGCCACCTGATATTTGACAAAGGGGCCAAGAACATTAACTGGAGAAAAGACAGCATGTTCAGCAAATGGTGCTGGCAAAACTGGATCTCCACCTGCAGAAGAATGAAACTAAACCCCTATCTTTCACCTTGCACAAAGTCAATTCCAAATGGATCAAAGACCTCAATGTAAAGCCTGAAACTCTGAAACTGTTAGAAGAAAATATTGGGAAAAGCCTACAAGATATAGGTGTAGGAAAAGACTTTCTAAACTGGACATCAATTGCTCATGAAACAAGAGCAAGCATTAACAAGTGGGAACTCATTTAACTAAAAATCTTCTGTACATCAAAGGTGGCAACCAGGGAAGCGAACAGAAAACCCACAGAATCAGAGAAAATCTTCACCAGCGACACATCCGACAGAGGTTTAATATCCAGAATATATAATGAACTCAAAAAACAGAGAATCAAGACAAGAAGCAACCCAATTAAAAGATGGGCTAAGGAGCTGAACAGAGAGTTCT
>NW_008339923.1:8117695-8118120 GCF_000622305.1 Nannospalax galili
TGGGGGTGTAAACTGGTTCAACCCCTATGGAAAGCAGTGTGGAGAACTCTTAGAAAACAACAAATGAACCTACAATTTGACCCAGTTATACCACTCTTTGGCATATACCCAAAGAACTCATCCTATTGAAGAGACACTTGTACATCCATGTTTGTTACAGCTCTTTTCACAATACCTAAGAGATGCAACCAATCCAAGTGTCCCTCAGTTGATGAATGGATAATGAAAATGTGGTTCATTTATATGATGGAGTTTTACTCAGCAGCAAAGAAGGATGAAATGATGAAATTTGCAGCTAAGTGGATGGAACTAGAAACTGTTATACTAAGTGCAGTAACACAGAGTCAGAAAAAAAAAAATCGACATATGTTCTCCCTCATATGTGGATCCTAGAACCAAATCCTGATAAGTGAGTATGTATCCAG
>NW_008339923.1:8118132-8118445 GCF_000622305.1 Nannospalax galili
ATTGTTATACTAAGTGAAGTAACACAGACTCAGAAAAAAAATCGACATATGTTCTCTCTCTTGTGTGGATCCTAGAACCAGACTCTGATAAATAAGTATGCAACAACACATAACTACAGGAACCAGGATATTGGAAAGGAAACAAGGGGGAAAAGGAAAAGAAATAACCTGAAAGAGAAGAACAGTAGGAAACAGGCCTCAATAAGGGAGATATGGGTAAAAATTGTGTTAGTTTAAGGGAGGAGGGAGGGAAGGGTATACCAGGAACCTAGGGGATAAGGGGAAAGAAGGAGCTCAAGAGAGGTAGGACTGT
>NW_008339923.1:8119873-8121775 GCF_000622305.1 Nannospalax galili
CACCGTGTTTTCCAACCTTCTGCTTTCCAGGACCTCCAGCCCCCAGCCGTGAAAACCACTGATCGACTTTCGGCTTTGCACCCACTTGTGAAAGAGATGTACTCCTGCTCTGGAGTGTGTTACTGAATATGTTAAATCTGTAGTGAAATGCTTCTTCTAATCATGTAGTTATTAAAAATTAAAAAATAAAATAAAATGTTTTTTTAAAAAAAGAAAAAAGATGCAGTAGCCGATGGATCTCTGTGAGTTCAAGGCGAGCCTGGTCTACATAGTGAGTTCCAGGACAGCTGCTGGTGTTACAGGGAGACCCTGTCTCAAAAAGACCAAAAAAAAAAAAAAAAGGGGACCAGAGATATCTTAGTGATATTTGCCTAGCCTATGCAAGGTTCTAAGTCTGATCCTAAGTATTAGAAACAAAAAATTAAAGCATTATAACAGACACAGATTAAGAGACACACTGGGTAAAGGACAGGAGGAGTGCAGAGTTCCATGGCCTCTCTAGATGGCCTACCTTCCAGAGTCTCCAAGTGTCCAGCTGTCTGTTGCTTGTCAACCCTAGCTACCATAAGATTGCTGATAGACTGGTGGAGAAACCCAGCAAAGCTGACCTCTTAGATTCCTCTTGACTTCTCTGTGCAGCATAGGGGAGCAACGTCTTGTGATGACTATTTTAAAATATTTTATTTATGTTATTTTATGTATATGAGTGTATTGCCTGCATGTATGGTACTACATGCACCCATGTCATGCAGTGTCTGCAGAGGTTAGAAGACAGTGTCAGATCCTCTGGAATGGAATTATGGACAGTTGTTAGCTGCCATGTGGGGTGCTGGGAACCAGATGTGTGTCTTCTGCAAGAACAGCCAGTGTTCTTAACCACTGAGCCAGTTCTCCAGTCCCATGATGACTGTTTTGAACAGGTCAGAGAATCGTTTATAGCCAGCTCCAACCAAGGCAGGTTAGTTCCTATGATATACCTTGAGGTAGAGAATGTCTAGTTTCTAGTGTCAGCCTTGGGAAAGGAGTTAAAACACAAAAACTGTGAACAAATTCCCCAAGTATTTGTATCAGAACACCATGGTTTCAAGTGTGCCTCTGAGAAAATGCCTCAGGATATCTTCACACTGAACTTAAAGCTGCAACTGTGCTTCTGGTTTATTTAGCAATGAGTAAAAATGAACATGTAAGTAAGGATTTCTGCCATAAACTTCAGAAATACCTACGTTTCAATATCAATTGTCATAGGTTCCTGTTGCTGCTGTAACAAGTCACCCACACACTCTTAGAGCTTTGAACAATAAGATAGTACCTTTTCATGGGGCTGGAGCAGAAACTCACATCCAGTTACAGGGCACTGAGGTACAGGTATGGGAAGGACAGGTCTTTTCTTGAGCATTGTGGGGAGAATCCAGTTCCAGCTTCCAGTATGAACATCAATCTCTACTTCCTTCATCACATTCCCTCCATCTAACCTGGATGCTTTCTGTCTCCCTCATCTGAGGACTGTTGTGATCATATCTGTTAGGGTCCGTGACTTGGTGGGTCTCTTCAGGAGAACAAATGCACGAGTATGGAGATGCAAAAATCAAGCAGAGTTTTATTAAGCCTGCTAGCTGGGGCCGACCGTCCTTCCAAGACACACAGCAGGTCTGGTTAGAGCGATCGACCCTGAGGCAATTTCAGGTAAAGATTATATCTGTTAGGGTCCGTGACTTGGTGTGTCTCTTCAGGAGAACAAATGCACGAGTATGGAGATGCAAAAACCAAGCAGAGTTTTATTAAGCCTGCTAGCTGGGGCCGACCGTCCTTCCAAGACACACAGCAGGTCTGGTTAGAGCGATCGACCCTGAGGCAATTTCAGGTAAAGATTATATAGGCTCCCACAACCGTTACACAAAAGCC
>NW_008339923.1:8122765-8195633 GCF_000622305.1 Nannospalax galili
TTTTATTAAACCAGCTAGCTGGGGCCGACCATCCTTCCAAGACATGCAGGTCTGGTTAGAGCGATCGACCCTGAGGCAATTTTAGGTAAAGATTATATAGGCTCCCACAACCGTTACACAAAAGCCTGTGTTCATACAGCCAATAGTTTCAAAGCAAGCATTTCACAAACCAATAACAAAAAAATGTTACAACTCCCTTCAGGTGTCTCAGTTGGGGAGGGATGGGTGGTATTGTGCCTGGCACGACTCTTTCCTGTTATCTTGTGTAAGCAGACCTGTCTACGTGACATGACACAGATCAGGTCAGGCTCCAGTGGGGGAGGGCGGTAGTGATTGCCCCTATCTCTGGATGCCTGTGTCTCCAGTTGAGTTAATTGGTTATAAGCAGTTAATTCAAACAAGTAAATTCAAGCAGTAAATTCAGACAAGCAGTAAATTCAAACAAGCAGTAAATTCCTCTTTCCCTAACAATATCCAGTCAACAGATAACCCAGGATAGTCTCTCTTTTGGGGAGCAGGGAGAGGGGAGACAGGATCTCATTCTGTGGCTTTGGCTGGCCTGGAACTCGTGGTGAGCTCCTGCCTCAGCTAAAGAAAAGATGAGAACTAGCACCTCTGCCATCACTTTATGTTTCTCTTACTTTGGTTTAGTCCCATAGGACAGATCACCTCCCAAATGAGAACAATTATCTATAATGGGAAGCCTACACCTAGAGCTAGAGTAACCAGATCCATCCCCTCAAGCAGTAATTGCTCTACAGGACAGAACTGAGCTCCTGACCATCCAGGCCACACCTTGACCAAGACTGCTTAATTATGTATACTTCTTGACCCCTTCCAACTTTTTTTCCTTTAAACCCAAAGCTCAGGTCAGTGCCCCAAAAATTGACTTGGGGGGATCACTAGACCCTTTACCTGTTTTTCCTATTGTGGCTGCAATGATTAAGTCTTTTCCCCCTTTCACCATTACTCATCTCTTTAAGATTGATTGATTGATTGATTGATTGATTGATTGATTGATTGAGATAGGGGTTTCCCTGTAGCCCCAGCTGCCCTGGAGCTTGCTGGCCTCCATCTCACAGAGTTATACCTGCCTCTGCCTCCTGGGTTCTAAGATTAAAGATGTGTGCCACCACATTCAACTATTTATTTCTATTTTGTGTGTATGAGTGTCTTTGCCTGTGTGTATATGAGCGCGCCTGTGTGTATTTGTTGCCTGAGTTCTCTTAGGGCCCCTTGCTCTCAGCGCTATTAGACAAACCATGTAACACATCTTTATCTGAATTTTTCATAGTTTATATTCTGGGTAGGGGAAATAGAGTAACTTACAAAAGCAAACACCCACCCCGGTTCTGACCTGTGGCTTAGCCGCCAGCTATTCCAGATGGCTTCCGCGCCCTGCTCACAGTCTCTATTAGCTTTTGCCCATGCCTGGTGGGCCACAGACTCTCCCCAGGTCGGTAAATGCCCCCTCTCGAGTCCACACTGCGAGACACCAGGGCCACCCCCCACCCCCTACCCCCCACCAGTGCCAAGATCTGGCCAATGATCTTCCCTCCCTGGCTAACCCTCCGGAGCCAATTTTCTGCAGCAGGTCCCACCCCTCGGAGGAACAAGCACCCCTTGGGACACAGTATGTGAGTGCACCACATGTGTGCAATGCCCTCAGAATCAAGAAGAGTACATCAGATCCCCTGGAACTGCAATTACAGACAGTTGTCTCTTTAATGATCTTATCAGGATGGTTGGCCAAGCCTAGCCTTTTCTAGCTGCTGGAGCTGGAGCTTTTTCCCTAGAAGTCTGATTTACAGACCTACGTTTTGGGTCTCTTGGCCCATGTACAGTTGGATAAATTGGAACACATGGCTTTGTCTGAACTTGACAAACTCCTGGCTTAGTGCTTTGGGGGAATATTTTACTCCATCAGAAAGACTCCACATGCCGGGCTCAACCTACAGACGCTCCAGGAGCCCTCGGGTCAGGCATCCTTTCAAGTTGCACACTTGAAAGGTCAAAGAAAAGAAATGCCACTCAACAGCTGGAAACTTACTGATAACCTAGGCATTGGCTAATGGCAAAACTTCTTGTTGGAGGTATAAGTGCTGAGGACTTTTTAACACATTCCTTTGTTTAACTGTAGTACCGATTTTGAATTTGTGAGGGCCCTAAATCTAATTTTAATGTGGACAGTTAAGACCTCTCTGAAGAGAAAAAAGGGAAATTCTGTTCAAAGCAAAACCACATTTGCATGACGACCCTGAAACATTGCCTCAAACAAAAGCTGCCCCTAAGCTTCCCAGTCTCAGGAATGCAGAACAGCTTGAGCACTTAGAACAAGAGACCTGTGGCCAGATGGTGAGCAACTCAAAGAAAGCAACCTTTCCTGTCCAGAAACTTCCATTTCTAAATGTGTTGTACTAATTTTACTGGGTTTTTTGTTTGCTTGTTTGTTTTGTAAGAAAAGCAGCTTTACTAGGTGGACTCCTAAAGGAGTAAAGACTCCTTTTTGGTGTTCACTAAGACTTGGACTCCACTTTTCTGCCTCTTGTTCAAGATTCACCTGAGGGTGAGAAGCATGACTTCTCATTTCCCCTTCATTGTTCCTGGACTCCAGACAGGGTGCAGGACCTTTGAAACAAGAAGCAGGTTGCTGGTAATAGAGCCTGGGAAAAGGCAAACTGTGGGCAAAAGGTTCTTTACCCATGGGACTCCCCTGCTCCATTCTTTGGCCAGGAAATTTGACGATTTCTATTATAACTGTCAAGGGCCAAAAATTCGGACTGGAAGCTCACTTCTGGAGTGGAGAGCTGACACATCTAGCACATTTAAAACAGCAAATTGAACAGGGCGTGGTGGTGCATGGCTGCAGTCTTTATGCCAGTGGAGATATCAGGGTTTGGAGGGCACCTCAAGAGAGGCTCCAGGTGCTTATGTCCTAGAGTAAGGAATTGGACAGATAGTAGATGGAGAGTAGGTGAAGCAGGGACAGTTTGTTTAAGAAAGACATTTCAGAGATGGAGAAAAGGCTCAGCGGTTAAGAGCACTGACTGCTCTTTCAGAGGACCTGGGTTCGATTCCCAGTACCCACATGGCAGCTAACAATTATCTGTAACTCCAGTTCCAGGGGATCCAACACCCTTCTGACTCTGTGGCATTGCTCAACATGGGTGAACTTACCACATGCAGGCAATACACTCATATGCATAAAATAAAAAAATATATTATTTTACTTTTATGCATATGAGTGTATTGCCTACATGTATGTGAGTGCACCCGTGTCATGCAATGCCGCAGACGTCAGAAGAGGGCTTCTGATTCCCCTGGAACTAGAGTTAAGGTTGGTTTGTAGCTGCCTGTAGGTGCTGGGAGTTGAACCCAGGTCCTCTGCAAGAGCAGTCAGTGCTCTTAACTGCTAAGCCATCTCTCCAGCCCCCAAATAATAATTTTTTAAAGACATTTTCAAGGGAGGAAGTGGGCCAGGGCATAGAGAAGTTCAGCAGTTCAAACCATTCCTCTATGCAGAGTCAGGGCTTTCATGTCACATAGTGTAGGCTTTGGGGGCCATTTGCATAGGTTTTCTTGCACATGTTCTCTGTTACATATAATTCTACATTCAACTTCATATATCACACATCTTGCTATCATCTCAAATCTCCCTTCAGGGGTGTGCATTTTAGCATTATAGTCTTGGGTCATCTTCAGACACTCTTCAGCTGGACTTAGTGTCCTCCACTGAGGGATTTCCAACCTTCCCCTATGCCAACTGGTTTCATGAGCTAATTTTCCAACATTTGTGTAAGGCCTTCTGGACCTCAGTGCCTGCAGTAGTCTCCTGCTTTAATCCCAGCTGCCCAGGAGGCTGAGGCAGGAGGATTGCTTGAGCCCATGAATTCAAGACCAGCTGGGGCAACACAGTATAATCACATCTCAACAAAAAACAAAAGCACAAAAACTAAATGGCTGACTGGGTCTTAATATCATTTGTCTGAACTCTTTCCATGTATTCTAAGTAGCACATAAGCAGGCATTCACATGAATTCATGACAATATTAACATTGGATACATTTATAAATCACTATTTCAGGTATTTTTACCTTGCTTATTTTTTGATAAACTGACTTTATTCACAAAGAGGTAATTCTTTTTTCTTTTTTTTCTTTTTTAAAGATTCATCTCAAGTCAGTTGTGGTGGTGCATGCCTTTAATCCCAGCACTCAAAAGGCAGAGGCAGGCGGGTGTCTGTGCTATGGCAGCCATCCTGGTCTACAGAGTGAGTTCCAGGCCAGCTGTGGCTACATGAAGACCCTGTCTCAAAAAAAACTAAACAAAACAAAAAAATCTTTTATTATTTTTAATTATGTGTGTATGTGTGTACACAGTGTATAGATATCCATGGTTGTGGGGATCTGTTGGATCCCCTTGAAGCTGGAGTTACAGGTGGTTGTGAGCTATCTGATATGGGTGTGGGAACCAAACTCATGTACTTTTCAATAGTATGTGCTCTTACCCATTGAGCCATTGCCCCACCCCTCTTTTTTTTTTTTTTGTGGGGCTTTTGGGGGTTTAGGTTTTTTCCAGGGTTTTTGTTGTTATCATTTGGTGGGAATTTGTTTGTTTGTTTGTTTTGAGATAGGGTCTTGTAGCACCAATTGACCTGGAACTCACTATGTAGTACTGGCTAGCCTCCATCTCACAGATCTACCTGCCTCTGAGTCCTGGGATTAAAGGCCACCACGCCCAGCAGGAGGTTAGTCCTTTAGTCTGCATTTGACTCACTAAATTATTCACTAAATTATTAGGTACAAGTCAATATTTCTCCCCCTCCCAGAGAGGGTCTCCCTGCATTGCCCTAGCTGGTCTCCAACTCATGGGCTCAAATGACCTGCTTGCCTCAGCCTCCTGATCAATCAGGCCTACATCCTTGCACCACCATGCCCAGAATTCAGTATTAATTTTTTAAATTTAAATTTTAATTTTATGTGTGTGCATGTATTGTCTGCATGTAGGTAAGTGCACCTGTGTCATGTAATGCCCTTGGAGGACAGAAGAGGCTATCGGATCCTCTGGAACTGGAGTTATGGACAGTTGTTAGCTGCCATGTGAGCACTGGGATTCAAATCCAGGTCTTCTGCAAGAACAGCCAGTGTTCTTAACCACTGAGCAATCTCTCCAGCCCCAGTATTTACTTTTTAGGGTCCAACTCTGTAAGTTGTACTTTTCCTTTCTTTGTTTAAATGTTGCTATATTAACAAATGCTAATGATAAAAATATGCTGTGCAAGTTGGGAAACCGAGGCAGCAGGATATCGAGTTTGAGGCCAGCCTTTACTATATGGTGAAATCTCATCTCCAAATCAATCAATCAATCAATCAATCAATCAATCAATCAATCACTCAATCAATCAATCATCTGTGATTATGCAGATTTGGTCAATAGAGCTTACTAGGCAGGAAAGATGGCTCACTGGATAAAACACTTGCTGTCTAAGCATGGGAACTGGAGTTCAGATCACCAGAACTCATTAAAACAACAATAAAACCCAAGAGATGAGCACGTTGGCCTACCTGTAATTATAGCACTTAGGAGGCAGAGACAAGACAGATCTCTGGGCCAACCTGGCTAGGTAGACTAGCCAAATCATTGAGATCTGGGTTCAGCGAGAGACCCTGCCTCAGTAAACATCATGGACAGAGAGATGGAGGCAGACACCAAGGTTAACCTCTGCTTTCCATACATATATGAACAAGCATCACACACACACATACACATACCTCAAACACAAGAAAAACTGAAGTGAGAATATTTATTGAAATACGCTGCTAGAGAGATAGCAGGTGAGTTCCTAGAGAGGGGATGATGAGAGAGAATGGGAGTTCTTTTTATAAATGGGAGTTCAGGGGGAAGTTATTTGGCCTTATCTGGTGGACCATTTTTGTGGAATCCATATCTGGATAGCTAAGTCAGTTCACTATCTTGCTAAGCAAATTTTACACAGACTGGTCATTTGTTCAGGTGCCATGGTCATTTAAAAAGTTAGGCTCCAGATGTCTGAGTAAGATACTGTAAGTCACTAGGTGTCAGGCTCCAAGAAGTAGTGGCGTGGTTGTTAAAATATGTGAATGTGGGGCTGGGGAGATGGCTCAGAGATTAAGAGTACTTGCTGTGCAGTCTGGAGGACCAGGCAACAAGGCTCTGAGGGACGAGTTACTCTCTTACTGCCTCTGTACATGCATGGGCACATGTACATATACACAATAGTACACACACACAAATAAATAAATAAATAAATATTTTTTTTCTCAAAGTATGGGAATTTTGTTTTTATTTTGACCTTTGTCTCTGTATGTCCCACTTTTCATCCATTGTTTCACTAATTTTGTTTGTTGTTTCTTTTTCTTTTCTTTTCTTTTCTTTTTTTGTCTTTTGAGACAGGGTCTCCCTGTAGCCCCAGCTGTCCTGGAACAAGATCAGGGTGGCCTCGAACTCACAGAGATCCGCCTGCCTCTGCCTCCTGAGTGCTGGGATTACAGGCAAGCGCCACCATGCCCAGCTTAAAACCTCTTTTTTTAAAGAATGATTTTTCTCTTTTATTTCTTTTTGGTCTTTTTGAGACAGGGTCTCCCTGTAGCCCTAGCTGTCCTGGAACACACTATGTGGACCACGTTGGCCTTGAACTCACAGAGATCCGCCTGTCTCGGCCTCCTGAGTGCTGGGATTAAAGACGTGTGCCAACATGCCCATCTTTTTCTTTTTCTTTCTTTCTTTTTTTTTTTTTTTTTTTTTTTTTTTTTTGGTCTTTTTGAGACAGGGTCTCCCTGTAGCCCTAGCTGTCCTGGAACACCCTATGTGGACCACGTTGGCCTTGAACTCACAGAGATCCGCCTGCCTCTGCCTCTCGAGTGCTGGGATTAAAGGCGTGCGCCACCATGCCCGGCATGGAACCCCTTATTTTTAATTCTAACATGGCCCCTTCAGCTGACCTGCTTAGAGTTATACCTGGACGCCTCATCATTTGTAGCCATATGCCTATCAGCACCCACTTCTTTATTTAAGTTGACCAATGCAAAATTAGGGGAGGGGAAACCACTAAAAGCCCTAAAACCCAGATTCTCCCCAGGGGACTTTGGCATTGGATTTCGGTTTCTGGGTCCCCTTTCTACTGTGGAGAGCTTCTTCTTTCTAGATGCACGTAAATGTATGTGAGTCTATCTTTCAATAAATGTTTGCCGTTCTCTGCTGATATGAGATTTTTTTCCCACCTTTTAATTCTTTAACTGGTTGAGAAAAGGAACCCAACTGTAAAGCCCTAGACAGATAACTTTCCGCCAGCAACAGTATGAGGAGGCATTTAGAGAAGGCAGGCAGCAGGGATGCCCACTGAGGAGCTGAGAGGGAATCGTGCAGGCGCAGGCCATGTGAATCTGAGGAGATTCCACTTAGGCAAAGGCAGGGCACCCACTGCAGGCTCCCTCCCAGGAACAACCCGTCTTTAGGATCTACCCTTTGAAGTTCAGATGATCTGAGCTGGTTTTATAACTGTATTCCCTCAGGCTATTTTGGGGTAGGCCTGGGAGATCCAGGAGCTGGCTAAGGAAGGGAGAAAGGAGGGGCTCCACTTCATCAGACCTCTGGCATCCTACAGGGGAAGCTCCAGAACCAGGGGCATTAAGAGATACATGATACATGCCTCAGTATACCCTGCTGCTCTGTTGGAAGGAGGCTACATTTGGGGCACAAAGGTCTGGTCATCCTTACTGCAGGAAGAGGCCTGCACAAAGCATGTGGCCCATGGTCTTTCTCAAATACTAGCTAAGGACATATTTTTAAAGTAATGGTGGACAGGAGGCAAAAAGGGAGGAAAGGGACATGGGAATGAGGGAGAAATCAGAACTTCCTTCAGCTAGTCATGTTGCCAGGGCCTCCTCAAATAGCAGCGCCAGCTGAGGACCAAGCATTCAACGCATGGTGGGGGGGGCACATTTCATACTCAGCCCATAATATTCTGTCCTGGGCCAAAAGCATGAATTTTCATAAAACAAAATGGATTTAGTTCATTTCTTAGTCTCCAAAGTCTTAACAGTTTCAACATTGTTCAGAAGTCCCAGGTTCAAAGTCTCTCTTAGCAATGAATTCCCATAAACTTAAAAAATAGATAAGGTTTATTTGAGACCAACTGGTCATTACCCAAGATTTATCTGCAAGACACACAGTAATTAAAAATGCCAGAATGGTGGAACTAACCTTCTTGGATGTTTAACAGACATACCTTGAGATCTATACTAATTGGGTCAGAGGGATTCAAAGGACACTTTTTGCTCCTTGCCCTCCAAGGTCAACTAAGTTCCAGGGGACTGTGGAGCATCTCTCAAAATGTCCTGTAACTGTGGTGAGTCACCTGTCCTCTTGATCAAGGAGGCCACAGAGACCCCACCAGATGGACTTAAACCAGTGTCCAGTCTCCAAAGAGAAGGGTCAACACAGAGGGAACATTTCTTCCATGCTTTCAAGCAAAGCCAGCCATGGTTGAGCAGGACCGTTGACTTATCTTCACATAGACGGAACTGGTAAAAGAAAGGGGCCAGGGGCTCCTCCAAAGCTCATGTGACCCCTGAGGAACAGATCAAATAGCCTTAACCGTAAAAACAAATTGGTTTATCTGGTCTTAAACACCCAAAAGGAAAGTATAACCAAAGATTAAAGGGGTTAATATAATTTTTTAAAAGTCCATAAGTATAGCTAAAGGCTATGTAACAAGAAACAATGCCAAACAGGAGACACCTTCCTTTGAGTTGATCGCCAGGGTTGCCCAAGAGACTCCCAGATAGTAATCCAGCATAGAACTGGGAAAATCAACAGCAGACCCCAATCTTATAAAGGAACATTGACAACTGATTGCTGCTAGATGAGGAACAGCTGACCTTCCTAAAACGACGATCTCTAGATAGGATGACTAGATTCAGGAGATGGAAAAGCACTGTGGAATGGCTGGGGTACCGACAACACAGTGGAAAATAACAGGGATGACAGAGTATATGTGCTCTAGTGGCGGGGGGGGGGGGGGGGCTATGGGGGATTCTTCTGTATGAAAAAAAAATTAAAAAAATAATGATTGAAAAACAATAATTAGTAGATGTGAAAAACATTACCATTGAAATCTACCTGATGACTTTATATCCATGCTCAGATGCCTAGAAGCTCAGAAAGTAACCAACTGTGACTAGTAATAATCAGATATTTAGAGATTAGAAATGCATGTGCAAACATCCAATGTCAATTGCATTGAAAAAGAATTTTTCTATATGAAACTGTGTATTTTAATAATGAAATGGAGATCTTTTTTAAAGGTTAAAACGTCATTTAATTTATGTCTTATAGGGTTTATACTGAGTACAATATTGTATAAGTGTAATAATTCAACTGTAAACCTAAAAATTTACAGCCAATTTTGAAAGAGATGCATCCTACCTCAGGAAACCATTATTGAATATGTCAATTGAGTTGTAATGATATGCTTCTTCTAAGTATGTTGTTATTAAATAAATAATTTTTAAAAATTGAAAAAAAAATAAGCAAGCTATAACCTTCTAATGTACCATGGCACAGGGGAGGTAGGGACAGAACAGTAAGGAAGGATGTGACCAAACCAAGACTAAACCCTAGCAAGGCAAACATGAAATTCTGTACCTAATGTCCAGCATCTGGAGTCCATGACTGGACTGGTGGAGGGGATGAAGCTGCCCTTTAAATGGGCTTGCACTGGTGGGCATGATAAACACACTAAGAATCCCAGAGATTTTTAAAAAGGGAGGCTTGGGTAGAGTGCTTGCCTAACAGGCCTGAGTAAGGCCTTAGATTTGATCCCCAGGAAAATACACACACACACACACACACACACACACACACACACACACACACACACCAGCAATGTATGTGTGTAAGGGCTCATTTTTATGTATTTGAAAGATGAAATTTCATTTTTCAAAAATGTAATTTTATGTGTTATGGGTGTTTTGCCTACATGTTTGTAAGTGCACTCGTGTCTTGAAAAGTCTGCTGAGGCCAGAGGAGGGTGTCAGATTTCCAGGAGCTAGAGCTACAGAAGGTTCTAATAGCTATGTGGGTATTGGGAACTGAATCCGGGTCCTCTGCAAGAGCACCCAGTGCTCTTAACTGCTGAGTCATCTCACCAGCACCACTGAGCACTGGCTGCTCTTGCAGAGGACCAGCAATCAGGTCCTAACACCCACAGGTTGCTAAAATCTATTGTAACTCCAGTTCCAGGGGATCTGAGGACCTCTTCTGACCTCTGCAGGTACTACATGCACAGGTGCACTTATATATGCAGGCATATATATATATATATGTAAATATATTTGAATTTATTACTATTTTCTTTTATGTGTATGTTTTGCCTGAATGTATGTAAGTGCAACACATTACACAGTCCTCACAGAGGAGCAAAGAGGGTGTCAGATTCCCCTGGAACTGGAGTTAAGGTTTTAGCTGCTATGTGTGTTGGGAACTGAACACAGGTCCTCTGCAAGAGCAGCCAGCGTTCTTAACTGCTGATCCATCTTTCCAGCCCTCATTTATTTATTTTAAACTAGGTACACATATATGCAATTTTAAAAAAACATAAATGGAGCTGGATGTGATGGCACACACCTATAATGCCAGCACTCAGATGTCTGAGGAAGGAGGACAGTGAATTGGAGGCCAACTTGGACCCATGTAGAAAGGTCTGTGTCATTCCTTCCCCCACCAAAAGGAAATTACAGATGGAATCCTACTGAATTTGTTACTGTGACTTGCTGTTTTCCTTAATATACTAGTTTTCCATGCCATCTTTATCTTTAAAACACTGTCTCTTGGGGGCTGGAGAGATGGCTCAGCAGTTGAGAACACTGAGTGTTCTTGCAGAAGACCCGGATTTGAATCCTAGCACCCACATGGCAGCTGACAACTGTCCATAACTCCAGTTCCAGGAGATCTGACAGCCTCTTCTGTCCTCTGTGGGCACTGCATGACACAGGTGCACTTACCTACATGCAGGCAATACATGCGTACACATAAAATAAAAATAATAAATTAAAAAAAAAAAACACTGTCTCTTTAAAACTAGGAGACTGTTCAAGTGGCCCATGTAGGATTAGGTTCAGGGAATGTGTGTATGGCAAGAAGATGCTGGGTACACTGCCAGGACCCGAGGTAATAACTTGTTGACACCTGCCCTTAGAAAGTCCCTTTGCTGTTAACCAGTCCCAGGAGCAGTTTCATCTTTACAGGGCCTCATCCTCTAATCTCTGCGTTGGGAGGAAGGCACTGAAGGAAATCCCCAAATTCCAGCTCTTTGAAAAAGTTTCCATTGCCAGTTTAGGTTTATATAGCACAAGCCTATCAAACCTTCAAAGATGTTTTAAGTCATGTTAAATCCCGTTCCTCTGCTAGGCATCGTAGCTCATGTCTGTAACCCCAGTACCCCAAGGGGCTGAGGAAGGTGAACTGCCACAAGTCCTAGCCCAATGTGGGCTACACAGTGAGTTTCAGGTCAGCAGGAGCTACAGTGTGAGGCCCTCTTCCCCCCAAATAAGTGAATCAATCTTCTTCCTCTTCCCTTTTATTTAGTTCCTCCTTTTCTTTCTCCTCCTCCTTCTCTTCCTTCTTTCTTTCTTTTAATTTTAAGGACTCAAAGTCGAAGTTCAAATGCTTATACTGTCAACTTCATTCAGTTCAATACTTTGATATGTGTTGCCAAGAACACGCATGTAAAGATGATCGTTATCAAAGGAGGAGGGACCGTTTCAAATGCCATTGATCAGCAATATTTTTTTTAAATCAGTGTATGTTAATTGTACACAGTAATGAGTTTCATTTAAGATACTTTCATGCATGTTTATAACATACTTTGATGATAGTCACGCCCTTTGTTATCTCTTCTTATCCCTCATCTCATTCTCCTTTTTTCCCTTCTATATCCCTAATGTCTCCCTTTTACTGAACTGACTGTTCTCCCTGTTCTCACCATGTCCTCTCTGCATGAAGGATCAACACCTCTGGAATTATGAGTCAAAATAAATCTTCCCTCCCTGTGATGGCTAATCCTGGGTGTCAACTTGATTTGATCTGAGATTAACTGAAATGAAAGAGAACTTCTTGATTGGATCATCTAAAGCCAGAAGACACACCCTAAATGTGGGTGTTACCTTCTGATGGCAGCCGGTATAGAAGACCAAGGCAGAGGAGAACACGGGGCTTTTTGCGGCTTGCCTTCTCTCTCGCTGGTGGGTTCATCTTGCTGCTGTAGACCGAAGACTAGCTGATATTTTGGAATTTGTCAGACCTCCAGCACCGGATTGGGACTACTGAGACATCCAGCCTTGTGGACTGAGCGACTACAGATTCTCAGCCTCTCCAGTGTGGTGCAGCCATTGTTGGACTACTCGGACTCTATCCTGTGAGCTAAGCTGATAAATCTTTATACATATTCATTCTACTGGTTCTGTTTCTTTGGAGAACCCTGACTAATACACTCCCTTAAGTTGTTTCTGTTAGGAATTTTGTCACAGCAACAAGAAGAGTAATTATTACATAATAATGTATCAGCTTTTCATTACTGTAACAACATACTTGAGACAACTAACTTATAAGTATGAAAACTTACTTTGGCTCCTGGTTACAGAGGTTCCAGACCATGAATGATTAGACCTGCAGCAAGACAGCAAACATGGCTGGGAACACACAGTAGAGTAGAGCCTTTCACTTCATGGCCAGGAAACAAAAAGAAAAAGGAAGCAAAATGGGTTGAGGCCCACTATCTCTTTGAAAGGCATTCCTTCAATGACCTAAAGACTGCCTGATAGTCTCCCCAGCACTGTGGGCTGACAACCATGCCTTTAACACATGGACCTTTAGGGGAATTACAGTGAATGATGTGGACTACTATGTGAGATAACTTTTCACACTCAATAGAATGGTTAATTTTTTTTTTTAAAGGATAAAGCATTCGTAGGGGTGTGGAGAAGTTGAAACTCTTGCATTGCTGGTAGGAGTATAAAAATGGTGCATCCACTGTGGAAGACAATAGGATAGTCCTTCAAAAAACCATCAAGCAGGGGGCTGGGAGAGATGGCTCAGAGGTTAAGAACACTTATTGCTATGAGAGTTTGGATCCCAGAACCCATAACTACCTGTAACTCCAGCTCCAAAGGACCCAATGTCTCTGGGCCCCTATGAGCACCCATACAGACAACACACACACACACACACACACACACACACACACATTAAAATAAATCTTTAAAAGAAATAAAGCATAGAATTACCATATAACCCAAGGACCAAGAAATCAAACATGGGACCCAAGAAATCAAAATCAAGGGCTTGAACAGATCTTTTGTTGTTGTTTGTTTTCTTGAGACAAGGTCTCATGTAGCCCAGGCTGGCTTTGAACTCATTGTTATATGGCCAAGGATGACCTTGAACTCCTGATTTTCCTGACTCCACCTCCCAAATACTGGGATTACAGGTGTGTGCCACCACATTCAGCTCAAACAGACATTTGTATACCAAAGCTCATAGCAGCATTAGTTACAATAGATGAAAGATGGTAATTATCCAAATGCCCACTAACAAATGAATAAGTAAGATGTGGCATATGCATACAACAGAATACCATTTAGTCTTTAAAAAGAAGCACTTGGGCGTGAGGCCATGGTCTATAACACTAGCTAACTCCTTGGGAGGTTAAGGCAGAAATTTCATGATTTTAAGGCCAGGCTGAGCAACCCAGTGAGACCCTGCTTTAAAAATAACATGAAAAAAAAGTGGGGAAGGGGCTAGGGATATTAATTTAGTAGTAAGTCACTTGCCTAACATACGTGAAGCCCTGGGTTTGATACTCAGGACCTTAAAAAAGGGAAAGAAATTCTGATATATAATATGGTTGAATCTTAAAAAAAATTATTATTGAGCTAGACATGGTGGCACATGCCTTTAATCTCAGCACTTGGGTGTCGCGAGCCGGGACTCTGTCCAGCAGAGTCCAGGAAAGACGACACAGACACCAAGGTGAGGTTCAAGCTTCTGTTTCTCTTTCTCCTTTATTCTCTCTTATTCTCTTCACTATGATGCTGGTTCCTCTCTATTACACACTTCAGCTCTTTATATAGCGTTTTCCAACAGCCCTCCCCCCAGCCGGTATCAATCAGGGCTCACACACGTGCAGCGGCCAGGCAGAGTGTAGCTCATAGGCATGTAGCAAGATCACCAGGCTGGCAGCACCTGTTTGGCCTCTCCATACTTTGGAGTAAGCAAGCGGGAATCACGAGCCTTGGCAATCAGCCAAGAGTTGGAGTAAACAGCACGAGGTTTGGCAGCCAGCCAGGGCGCCATCTGGCTGACTCAGCTGTGCTCGCTTCCCACACTTGGGAGACAGAGGCAGGCAGATCTCTGAGATCAAGTCCAGTCTGGTCTACATAGTGAGTTCCAGGACAGCTGGGACTACAGGTAGACCCTGTCTCAAAAAAACAAAAAAAAAATTATTTTTTATTTTTATTTTATGTGTGAGTGTATTGCCTGAATGTATGTAAGTGCACCACATGCATGTAATACTTACAGAGGCCAGCAAAGAGCATCAGATCCCTTAGAACTGGAATTATGGCCTATGTGTGTGTAAGTGCATTCATGTCATGCAATGCCCACGGAGATCAGAAGAGGGTATTGGATCCCGTTGGAACTGGAGTTACAGACAGTTATTAGCAGCTATGTGGGTGCTGGTAATCAAACCCAGATCCTTTATAAAGGCAGCCAGTGCTCTTAACTGCTGAGCCATCTCTCCAGTCCAATATAAAATGGTTGAATCCTGAAGACATTATGCTAAGTGAACTAGACCAGATACACAAAGACAAATACTGCATGATGCTTCTTTCACCTAGATCAGTGAAATTAATAGAGACAGAAAGGAACCACAGTGATGGTCAACAGGGCCTGGGATAAAGGCAGCAGAGAGTCACGTTTAAGTGAGTGGAGTTTCAATTTCAGAAGATGAAATGGTTCTGGAGATACAAGTGATCATAACTACACTACTTGTGGATGTATATTATTTTATTCTTATGTGTTTGAATGTTTTGCCTGCTTGTATGTAGGTGTACCATGTATGTGCAATGCCTGCAGAGGCCAGAAGAGGGCATCAGATCTCCAGGAATTGGAGTCACAGACAGTCATTAACTGCCATGTGGGTGCTGGGAACTGAGCCACGGTCCTCTGCAAGAGCAGACAGTACTCTTAAATGTTGAGCCTCTCTCCAGCTCCAAATGTGGAGATATTCCTAATGGTATAGAACTGCACAACTAAAATTGGATAACATGCTAAATTGTATGTTATGCAATAAAAAAAAAAGTAGGGAAGGGAAAGCAATACTTTCCTCAATTATAAACGAACAAGGATCACAAAAATGAGAATTTTCCAAATTCCTCCTAGGTTATTTCCACTTGGTCTGTCTCATGATGTATCTGATTATAATTCTTACTAGCATGTCAAACTATCATCGTTTCTTTAAAATAGCTATGCTGGGCTTAGATGTCTCAGTGATTCAGAGCACTGAGCGCTCTTGCAGAGGACCAGGGTTCAGTTCCCAGTACCCACACAGTGACTAACAACTGTCTGTTACTCCAGTTACAGGGGATCTGACACCCTCTTCTGGCCTCCATGGTCATTGGATGCACATGGTACATTTACATACATGCAGGCAAAACACTCATACACAGCTAGGCATGGGGGCACATACTTTTAATCCCTGCACTCGGAAAGCAGAGGCAGGCAGATCTCTGTGAGATCAAGGTAAGCCTGTTCTATCTAGCAAGTTCCAGGTCACCTGTGGCTACAGGGAGACCCTGTCTCAAAAAAAAAAAATAATAATGATAATAATAGTAATAATAATAAAAAATAAATTTAAAAAATTCTCATACACATACAATAAATAAATACATTTTAAAAACCAATGCTAATAGAGAAAATGTAGTAAAAAAATAAAGTTTGGTTTCTCATGTATGGGGGAAAAGAACAGTACTCACAGTATATGATTTCTGAACAAAGATAAGCAATTTCAGTTCTTCCCTATCTTCTTATTTAGAAACAGATTAATTATGAAAGTGAGCTAGCTGGTGCCCTCAACCAAAATTTGAAAAACTTTGAAACAGCTGCTTGACCTATCTCTGATGCCATGATTAAAATACTTTTCTATCTAACTTTTTCTTATTTAAGTAAAATTTAGCAATATGATACATACAAATTTTCTTTATTTTTTTTTAATTTTAAATAAATTTTTTTTTCTTTTAAAAAATCAAAATACAGTAGGATTTTTGATGAAAAATGTCTGTATCCAAACTGGGCATGGTGGTACACGCCTTTAAAGCCAGTGCTTGGGAGGCAGAGGCAGGCGGATCTCTGTCAGATCAAGGCCAGCCTGGTCTACCTAGTGAGTTCCAGGACAGCAGGGACTACAGGGAGTCTCTGTTTTAAAAAAAAAAAAAATTTTTTTTTTTGGTCTTTTTGAGACAGGGTCTCCCTGTAGCCCCAGCTGTCCTGGAACTCACTAGGTAGACCAGGCTGGCCTTGAACTCACAGAGATCCACCTGTCTCTGCCTCCCAAGTGCTGGAATTAAACATGTGTACCACTGTACCAGCCTCAAAAAAAAATTTATTTAAAGTCTGTCTCCTGCCATATCCTTCCACCCCACAGAAAGCAATCGCTTTTCTGTGTTTTCTCTTGATAGTTAACCTTCAAGACATTAAATACTGTGCTTATATAGCATTATTTTGAGATTAGGTAGGTATTACTGAGAGACCCGAGTGACTCTATCTTGCATAAAACCTCCATGGGACTGACCCAGCCCTGTCCAAGAAAAACCACAATACTTGGAATGGATAGAGAACAACTCCGCCACCAACGGTCAATTAACCAGGGACAGGAAAGTACTAAATGTCCAGATGTCTTTTCAGATTTCCTGAAGCCAGCAGTTTATGGTTTGGCACTGGGCTGCAACCAATCAGATGTTTGCCAGGCTGAAGACCGCCCCCTACTCCCCTACTTGCTGAACTTGCTGAAATAAACATATAAAAACCTCTGTCTCCAAAGAAAGGGATCTCGCTTTTGAGATCCGCTAGGTTGGTGACAGAGTGGGCCCAAGCTTGAGCTTGTAACAATAAAAAAACCCTTGTGTGTTTGCATTGGTTGGCTCCTTGGTGGTCTTTGGAGTCTTGAGAACTGGGCACAATATTACCTAAGAACTCTCTGCTTTAAAAGATGACTTAACTCACACAATTGCCCTTTCATTTTTATACTTAATTTTAGCTCTTTTTTGTGATTTGAGATAACACATCTATTTCAGACCTCTATTTTTTTTTTTTTTTTTTTTTTTTTTTTTTTAGGTCTCCCTGTAGCCCCAGCTGTCCTGGAACTCACTATGCAGACCAGGCTGGCCTTGAACTCACAGAGATCCGCCTGCCTGTAAAGGTCAAAGAGGGTGTTGGATTTTGTGGAACTGGAGTTATAGATGGTTGTTAACCACCATATAGGTGCTGCAACCAAACCCAGGTCCTCTGCAAGAGCAGCCAGTGCTCCTAACCAGAGCCATCTCTCCAGTGCCCAGTAGTGCTTGTTTTATGTAATTTAGTACTTAAACATTTGCAGTCATTATATTTTCTTTTACTTATGTTATGCCTGCATGTATTTATGTGCACCATATGCATGCAATACCTGCAGAGGCCAGAAAAGAGCATCAGATCCATTGGAACTGGAGTTACAGATGGTTGCTAGCCACCATGGGGTGTTGGGACCTGAACCTGGGTCCTGTGTAAGAGAAGCCAGGGCTCTTAACCACAGAACCATCTCTCTAGCCCCTCATTATATCTTCTTGATGGCTTATTCCACTTATTAATATGTAATGACCATATTTATTTCTTCTGACTAGTTTAGCTTGAAGTCTACTTTGTCAAATATGAAAATATGTACTTCTGTGTGCTGTTGGCTTCCACTTTCTTGGTAAAATGACTTCCATCCTTTCACTTTCAGTACACGTGTGTCTCTGCCTGTGAGGTGTATTTCTTTATTTAAAATTTTTATTTATTTTTATTTTATATGTATCTAAGTGCACCGGTGCTGTGCAGCACCCTTGGAGGACAGAAGAGGGCACTGGATCCCCTGGAACAGGAATTATAGGTTGTTGTTAGAGGCCATGTGGATGCTGGGATTCAAACCTGGGTCCTCTTGGAGCAGCTGGTGCTTTGGTGCTTTAACTGCTGAGTCATCTCTCCGGCCCTGCATCCATATTCTTCATTCTGTTTGAGCTCCTCTATTGGTGATGCTTTCCCTTGTGGTTTTTTAATTTGATTTATCGAGATTTTCATTCCTGATACTTTTTTCAAAATCTTAGTTTCCATGTTGAATTCCTCATCTCTGTCACAGACTTTTTTAAAATCAATTATTACCATTTCTTCTTTAGAGTCTGCATTGATTTTCTTACTAATTCATTTGCTTGTTGTATCCTCTTTGTGTCATTGATCATTTTTCCAAGTAGTTTAAAAACTTTTTTTATCCAGCATTTCAATCATTTCAGTATCTTTGGGTTCAATAATTGAAGAGTCTTGATCTTTTCGGGGAGTCATGTTGTTTTGCTTTTTGGTGTGTGTGTTTCTGTGTTGTGATTTGCACACACAGAACTCTGTGTGGATATCTTTTTCAGTTTTATTTGGGAATCTTAGTGAGGAGCCTTCTCTTTTTTTTTTTCAGTCAATATAGCCTTTATTAACACAAATTAATTGTAAAAGTACAATTTGCTGCACGTTTACAAATTTGCCTAGTGTGTTGTAATTTTACCTTATGTCCTAAACTTAAGGTTCTTTTGAACCTAACACATAATGTACAAAAAAACTGGTCCAAGTTAATTTTTTCTAGCTACTGCTTTTTGAAATCCATCATTTAGATATGGAATTGGAGCAATTAGCTAAAGATTGATGGGAGGGCCTCACATGTTAAGTACTACCTTTGAGCTCTTGCCCTCTGCCCTAGAATAGAGTTCCTGTACTTACATATTTGGAGGAGCCTTCTCTTAAGATATCAATCCCCATTACTGCTCAGAGAATAGAAAACAAATCATTGTAATGGTTAAAATATCAACTCACACCACATACAGTAATGTATTTTAAGTAGATTAGTGCCAACTACTACAGCACCAATGACTATAACACACTAAGCTATGAGGTTAAAAATTATTTAGGGGCTGACTCAGAGGTTAAGAGCACTGGCTGCTTTTGCAGAGGACCTGGTTCAGTTCCCAGCCACATGGTGGCTAATAACTGTTCATAATGAAACGGGGAGAAAGAGGGTCCCCTAAAGTGTTCTTAGTCTCATTCATAAAAGAATTTAAGAAGGGACCCAAACAGAAATTTTTACAATTTTATTAGACTCTTAAAGAGAAATCCTCAAGGCAGGTGAGCTAGTAATCTTGGCAGCTGCCTTGAGGAGGTGAATAGTGGGAAGAAGGAAAGAAAGCCATGGAACCATGCAGGTTTAGAGCCTGCATGGAGGTCAGACACGTGGCTGACTCACGGCCAGGAGAAGGAAGTGTTAGAGAAAAAGTGAAGAACTACAAGATGCTAGGGGTAGCCCAAAGCCTTAGAGAAAGCATGTTTAGTAAGAAAGGCATGAAGAAGAAAAGGAGAAATTATGCTTTCCTAAAGAGTTCAGGAAAGCAGACAGACTTACAGAGACCAACATGACTGGCTGGTCTGAGCTAGTTCCAGGCAGGAAATAGTCGTTACTTCATTAACACACCAGGTATTCTACCCATCTATTTAGCATAATTTAAGGTGAACCTGCCTTCCTGGGAGTGGTCCTATTACCAGGTAATTGACCTGGTGGGACTGGAAAAGTGGGTCCTTGAACAGATAGACATTTTTTTTTTGTCTTTTTGAGACAGGGTCTTCCTGTAGCCCCAGCTGTCCTGGAACTCACTATGTAACCAGGCTGGTCTTGAACTCACAGAGATCCGCCTGCTTCTGCCTTCCAAGTGCTGGGACTACAGGCTTGCGCCACCACGCCTGGCATAGATATTTTTTATAGTCTGGACCAGTTCAATTTATGGGGCTTACTCTAACAACAACTCCACTTCCAGGGGATCAGGCATCCTCTTCTGACATTCATGGGCACTGCATGACACAGGTGCACTTACATACATGCAGGCATTATCCTCGTACACATAAAATAAAAATAATAAAATAGTAAAAAAATTATTTAGGATAAAATTAATCATAATAAATGAAGTAAAGAAAGGTGGCAGATAAAGGTATAAAAGAAATGAGAAACAAGATTAAATGAAAGAAATACAAAGGAGAATGGAGGAAATGTTAGAAGGAAAGAGGAAAAAATAGTAAGAGTTTTTACCTGGTTATAAAATGAAGAAAAAAATACATAAATAAAATTAGGCAAATATAAGAGTAGAAAATAAAAACATAAAAGATTTACAAAGATAAAGTCAAAACAGTACTAAAACATAGTAAAAAAAGGAAATAGGAAAACACAAAAGGTAAAACAAATGAACAAAAAAACAAAGAAAGATGAAAAGAGAAGCCACTTGTGGTGGCCCTCCCCTTTGATCCCAGCCCTACACTTGAGGGGCAGAGGCAGGCAGATCTCTATGAGATCGAGGCCAGCTTGGTCTACATAGCGAGTTTTAGGACAGCTGGGGCTACAGGAAGATATCTCAAACAACAACAAAAACAACAAAACAAAACAAAAGATGAAAAGACACACCTAATGTGGGTTTAAATATACTGAACCAACAACTGAAGGAAGGTGAATTTGGGAACAAATTACTAATAAATATGTAGAAAACTAAGCAAGTAACCAAATAAATAAAAACAATTATCAGTTATCTAGAAAATGAAAAGCTACGTGAAAAAGGAAAGAAAATCGGAGGTGCTTACATTGCATGTCTATGAATAGGGTTGGGAATGTAACTAAGTTGGTAGAGTGCCTGCATGGCATGCATGAAACCCTGGATTCAATCTCAGTATCACAAACCAGATGTACTGGCAATACCTGTACCTTCAGGAGGAGGCAGGAGGATGAGGAGGATAATGTGTGTGGAGCTAACTTGAGGTACATGAAAACCTGTCTCAAAGAAAAGCAAAGCTGGGGCTGGAGAGATGGCTCAGCAGTTAAAAGCACTGGCTGCTCTCGCAGAGGACCCAGGTTCAATTCCCACCACCACATGGTGGCTAACAATTGTCCCTAACTCCAGTTTCAGGGGATCCAACACCATCTCCTGATCTTTGCAGGTATTGTTCGACACAGGTGTGCTTCCACACATGCAGGCAATACACTCATGCATAGAAAATAAAAATAAATAATAAGAAAACCAAAGCCGTGTGTGCACAAAATGCCATGTGAAATTGTGAAAAGCTTTTGTATAGCCTTTAATCACTTTTTACTGAACACTGATGTGACCCAAATTATAACAGGTGCATTGGGGAGATTAAAAAGTAGGGGCTGATGGGGTTGGGGCTCAGTGGTAGAGCACTTGCCTAGCAAGCATAAGGCCCTGGGTTCAGTCCTCAGCTCCAAGGAAAAAAAAAAAAGTCGGGGCTGGAGAGATGGCTCAGCAGTTAAGAACACTGGTTGTTCTTGCAGAAGACCGGGGTTAGAATCCCAGCACTCACATGTCAGCTACAACTGTCCTTAACTTCAGTCCCAGGGGATCCGACAGCCTCTTCTGACCTCCACTGGCATTTCAGGACATGGGTGCACTTACCTACATGCAGGAAATACAGAATATACATTAAAAAAAAAGTAGGCCAGGCATACGGTGGCGAACACCTTTAGTCCCAGCACTTGGGAGGCAGAGGCAGGCAGATCTCTGTGAGTTCTGTGAGTTCAAGGCCAGCCTGGTCTACATAGTGAGTTCCAGGACAGCTGGGGCTACAGGGAGACCCTGTCTCAAAAAGACCAAAAAAAAAAAAAAAAGTCTATGTATGGGGCTGGAGAGATGGCTCAGTGGTTAAAGAGTACTGACTGCTCCTGCAGAGGGCCCAGGTTTGATGCCCAGCACCCACATGACGGCTAACAACCATCCATAACTCCAATTCCAGAGGATCCAGTGCCTTCTTCTGACTTCCGAAGGTCATTGCACAACACTGGTGCACTTACATACGTGCTGGCAATACATACACATAAAATAAAAATAAAATATTCAAAAAAGTCCATGTGTGCATATGTGTGACATGTCTGACAGGTGGAAGAGTGGATGTAGAGAAAGGAGGCTGCCTACATATTTCATGCTACTAAATCAATTGGTAGAATCAAAAGTGTCAATAACTGGGGAGGAGTTGAGAGATCTGATTTTACTTTAAGTGAGCATCTGTCAGCCTGCAACAGATCATGGATACTGACAGAGGTTATGAGACTTAGAAGTCAGAACAAGTACTTTTGTGGTACAACAAGTACCAAGGGCTTCGAGAAGTTCACATTACCTTTCTTTACTTTCAGTCCCATGGGGGATGATGTGGGTCAGTCTAGATGGAGGTTAGCAGCACAGTTTAAGAATGTTTGGATTAGGAAGCTGGGGAGATGGCTCAGCGGTTAAGAGCACTGGCTGCTTCTGCAGAGGACCCACGTTCATTTCCCATCTATAACTCCAGTTCCCAGGGATGCAACACCCTCTTCTAGCCTCCTCTGGCATTTCAGGACACAGGTGCACTAATACAATGCAGGCAATACATTCATACACATGAAAAAATAATGTGTGGATATAGTTCAGTGGTAGAGTGTTTGCCTAGCATGTGGGAGGCCGTAGGTGCAATCTTCAGCACTGCAAAAAACTAAATAAATAAACCCATTTTTTTTGTGTGTGTGTCTTTTTGAGACAGGGTCTCCCTGTAGCCCCAGCTGTCCTGGAACTATGTAGACCAGGCTGGCCTTGAACTCACAAAGATCTGCCTGCCTCTGCCTCCCGAGTGCTGGATTAAAGGCATGTGCCACCATGCCTGGCCATAAACCCATCTTTTTACAATGAACTGCTTTGTTCCAGAGCACACCATTATTTGACATTACTGACTTTATCCTCAGACTGGGTTATCTCCCTGAATTCTCCTTTTTCCTGGTAGGAGCCAAAATGGTTATATTCACAGCCATCTTATGGTTCACTTACCACAAAAGCAAGGAAGCTGCAGTTTAGTTGAAGCCCCAACCTATGTCTTGGTGTGGTTCTGGTTGAGACCTATCTCTAGGATTCTCAGTTGCCAGAGGAATGGTCATGTGGTGCCAGTTAAGAGGAAAGAATGCTGAGGGTTAAGCCAATATATATGCTCTATATCTGTACTTCCATGAGCACAAATAAAAGTGTGTATAGATTATTCATGTATTGGCTCACTCACCTAAGCCCACACATAGCACTTAAGGATCTGCACAAACTACGGCCCTAGTTGGAATCAGTCTTCTGCCAGTTCCTCCATCTCTTTGCTTTTGCCTTATTCATTTCTACAGTGGACAGGCCACTTCATGTTACTGGAAATGATCATCAGTATTGATCAGTAATGATGATCATATGATCATCAGTACTCAGTAAAAACGCCCTCCTCTCCCACTTCTTTGGGCTCATATGTTGAAAGTTCAGGCTCCATAAAGCCCTACTTTTGTCAGTATCTAGCCCTTGGCCAAATCAGCATCGCCAGCGGGAAAGAGTATTATAATTGGCATTCTCACAGTCAACTCACAGAGACTGTTTTATTGCCACTGGGGAAACTGGAAGGTTCCTCTGGGATCTGGGTGTTCCACTGAGGGAGGATCTTTAAGGGACAGACCTGTTCTATTTGAGGATGACCTGGATGCACAGTACAAGATGGACCACAGTGATCAATTTAGAGCAGTAATGAAGTTCAAGGATGCGGCCCTGGGGAATGGTAGTGATCATGAAGAACCACCTATTTGAATCTTATCTTCTTGTCAATTTTATAATACCAGGAGACTTCCAGAGACCGCTGGTTTCCACCCTTTGGTTTGCATTAGCAGAACAATCCCTCCAGCTTCGTGAAGGGCTTCTGGGGGAAATTCAGTTGTTTATATTTGCGACCTGAACAGGATGCTGTGCTAAAGCCGGCGGACAACAGCGGACCCGCCGCCCCTTCAGGGACGCCGTGCAGGATCCCAGCACCGACTTAAAGCAGGCCTGTCGTCTCTCCACAGGCCCAGGTACTTCCTTTCTCCACCCCGTCACAGCCACGCAAGAGTTCCCCCCCACCAAAAGATCCCCACTCTGAAGGCCAGGAAAGTGCTCCCCCCAGAGGCGGGGTGGGCCGGACGCCCGGGCTGGTTGGACTGCTCCGAACCACGGAAGTGCGCCGGCTCGCGAAAAAAGTGTCCACTTCTGTAGCTGGGGGCAGGCTGACCCAAGCGTGAGGAGAAAAACTCGCTCATCCCTGCAGAACACCACGCGAGCGGCTCTCGAACTACGTTTCCACCGAGATTCCCTCTGGTAAATGAGCTGGCCATCCCGTCCCCTAACACACTGCGCAGGCGCCTGCCCAGCTTTAGCGCTTGGCGCGTCCTCTCGCGCGTTCCCCGTCTCCTCAGCGAGCTGGACCCGGGGAGGTGCTATGCCTTCTGGGTGTTGTGGTGTATGTCCGCGATACTAGGCCTCTGACAGCTGGGAGTCAGGGGTTACTAGAACTACAACTCCCCAAGTGCCTCGCGCGAAGACACAGCGCGTTTGCTCTCCACGGCCTTAAGCCGTCAGAGCCTAGAGCAGGGGACCCGGGAAGCCGGCTGCGGCGGGAGGAGGGAGCGCGCGTGCGCGCTGGGCCGGTTCGTCCTGTTCTGTCCCAATCATTGTAAACAGGCGGAGGCTGGGCGGGGTGGGAATGGGGCGCCCGTGGCCGACCGGGAGGACAGTGCAGGAGGCGGCGATCGTGGCTGCGGCGGCAGCTTGAGTGCGAGGAGGCGGCGGCTGCGGCTGGGCGGGCGGTCGCACGGCGGCAGGCACAGGTCAGTGGCCGGGAGCGGTCGCGTGCGGGGGTCGCAGCGCTGGGGCGCGGTGCCCGTGGGAGTCCTCTCCCGCCCGGCCTCGCGCCCGCTTCTGTCAGGCAGCGTGCCGGGCTCGGGCTCTAGGGCCGGAATTGGAGTTGGGGGTGGGGGGCGTGGCTGCGGTGCTGTCTGTTCTGGGGGAAGACTTCGCTCCCAGGCTTGCCCTTCGGGGTGGGTCCGTCTACCTGCCCCGCCGGCCTTCCTCGGTGTGCGGTGCTGTTTTGGGCTGCTCTGGCTGGGGGTGAGTGAGGAGCCCAACCCGTTTACCCCAGCCTCCAGGCCACGGGGCAGACTTGCGGGCCACAGCTGCCCCGACCTCAGGGGCTGCCTGGACCCAGCTGAGGGTTTGTGAGTCGCAACTGGCGTGCTGACCTGCTCAGTGCTTGCCCGGTGGACTGGGACCGGCTCCTGATGCTGCCCACAGCTGGCATGGAGCAGAGGGCGCCCTAGGTTGCAGCGGTCCTTAGTTCAGGTTTCAGTGGAAATGGACGATATGGAGTTGAGAACTCCTTTCCCAACGCATTTTCAAGTGTCTGCCAGAATGCTCCTGATCGAGGTCAGCTTCCTTCTGCCTACTTTAAATTTATTCTTGTGAAACAGGTTCGACAAAATACTCCACACCCGGTCTTCTTTTCAGTAGTGCTGGTTCAAGTTTGGGGATTAGCACAGAGGATCTTTCCTGTGCAAGTGGCGTGTTGTGCTGTAGGGTCTAGGAACGTTCTTGAAGATACGCCCGAGGTATTTTGAAAGCGCCTGTGGCCGGGGAGCACGGCTTTGAGTTCGTGCACTGCCCAACCTTGGTGGAGCAGCTTTCACTGGCTATTTTGCTTAATGGGATGGGCGTGTTCTAATGCTGCGGTGCTTTGGGTAGGGTTTCTAGTTCATGGAAGTTATTCACGGAATATTTAAGTGGTGATAGGAATAGCAGATCCAAGAGAGGTAGATTAGTTTCACAGTAGCTGCTACTAAAGAAAATTTAAAACAAAGTATCTTAGAAACAAGGTAAGATAACTGAATTTGTTATCTTTTCAAATGTTCTTTTTCGTAGTAGATCTTACAGGGACCACTTTCCTCATTTGGAAAGATAGAAGTGATTTTTTTTTTTTTTTGGTCTTTTTGAGACAGGGTCTCCCTGTAGCCCCAGCTGTCCTGGAACTCACTATGTAGACCAGGCTGGCCCTGAACTCACAGAGATCCGCCTGCCTCTGCCTCCCGAGTGCTGGGATTAAAGGCGTGCGCCACCACACCTGGCTAGAAATGATCTTTTAAAAGTGTTTATTAACTTTATTTTGTGCAGTTACATTTGTACAGTTGATTGCTTGGCAAGGAGAGATTGGGGCCAGAATATGACCCAAAAGTGTGTCCTTTTCTTTACAAAAGAAAATCCTTGATAGAAACTAATGTTAGCATAAGTAAGATAGAATGGGGGTGCGGGAATGCAGATTATTTGCAATACTAAATTACAGTGTGTCAGGTTCTGGGCCAAATGAAGAGAATTTGAAGATGGATAAGACCATACACCTTCAGGTGCCTAAACTTTATCTCTTCCTTGAATTGTCAACAAGATTATATATATATACATATATATATATATATATATATATATGTATATGGAACCCAGGGTTTGGACATGATAGGAAAGCACTCAACCAGTGGAAGAGGGCAGTAGAGAAGAAATTATATATAAAAGGTGATGAAGAAAGGGCTGGGAATGCTTAGTGGAAGACCCTTGCTTAGATGTGTAAGGCCATTGGCTATCTGATATCCAACATTGTAAAAACAACTGGACATGCATAGAAAGGACAGGCCTTTAGGTAGAATAGTGTAAACAACAGCATGTGAAAACTACATAGTGGGATCTACAAGGGTGGCTAGCTGGAGAATAGCTAGGTATGGTGGTGATGAGACGAGAACTGTGGAGGTAGACAGAGACCAGATGATGGATAGAGATAGTCTGTATACCTTCAAAATAATTTCAACTTTGTCCTTCAGGCAAATAGGAGTTATTGAGAACAGAAAACAGCAGCAACACAAAGAATCCAAAAAACAAAAAAGGGAAACCTAAGCCAGCCCAACCAGTTTTTAACCCTTTGCTATGTGGCAGGCACTATAAATGTTATGTCCTTAAGTTTCAGGGTTGATTAACTAGAAATTGGGAAAGGAATTTAAGGCTCAAGGAGTTGGATAGAGATTTGTAGGCAAGCATGAACACTTTAATTTTCTTTAAAAAGGGAAGTTGTTTTCTATAGCTAGAGCATTGGTTGTGCTGCTAAGGAGCAAAGAATGAGGCTGCACAGGTAAATCCTGGAAAATATCATATGCCAATCAAAGATTTTATGTTTTTTTCCCTCGTAGGTAATAATGCAGTTCGTGGATGTACTGCCATGGTATTGCTTTGCTTGTGCTCAAGTAGCCCTTATGTCATAGGTGAATGCTGCATCTTAGTGCCTCCATCATTCACCTTACCTCATCACGTAGGCTTTTTTATCATCTCACATAGTCACAAGAAAAGTTAGGTGTGATGGTGCACACCTTTAATTCCAGCACTTAGGAGGCAGAGGCAGGCTGCCTCTTGAACTCACTTCTGTGAGTTCAAGGCCAGCCTGGTCTATGTAGCAAGTTCAGGCCAGCCAGGACTATGGGTACATAATGAGACCCTGTCTCAAAAAACCAACCCCCCCCAAAATGAAATCAAAAACATAGTTACAAGGTGAATAAAACTCAGTATTTTGAGAGACCGTATTCTTTTATTACTGTATATTGTTATAATTGTGTTTTATCATTAGTTATTGTTAACCTTTTACTTTGTCTAATTTACAAGTTAAACGTTATAGATATGCATGTGTAGTTCGAAAAAGAAGGCATAGCAGGATCTGGAGAGATGGCTCAGTGGTTAAGAATACTTGCTGTTCTTCCAGCATCCACATTGGGCAGGTCAACTGCTTGTAACTCCAGTTCAAGGGGATGCAATGTCCTCTTTGGGCCTCTGAGGGCATTGCCTCACATAACGCTCTCTCTCTCTCTCTCTCTCTCTCTCTCTCTCTCACACACACACACACACACACACACACACACGCACATAAATAAAATAAAAATATATTTAAAAAAACCCGAGCATAGTATATGTAGGCTCTGGTAGTGTCTCAGTTCCAGCCATCCACTGGGGGTCTTAAACCTTCTACTGACAGTATACTCTTTCAATCATGCTAAGCTTCAAGTGACTGAGCACTTAAAATTATGAAGTCGAATACTAACTCTTGAAGTTATTGTCACAATACATAACTTCAGAATGGGGCTTTTTGCCAGAGGAACCAGCTATATGATTTGTGGTTGGAACTTTCTGTTTTAGTTGGGAGTAGGGTGGAAGGGGAGAGTTGCGAGTTGAGTTCAGTTACCAGTGGCCAATGATAGTGCCTTTGAATGGGACCTCCATAAGAACCTCTAAGCAGTGGGTTGGGACCTTTCTGGTCCTCACCCTGTGTGGACTTCTTCATTTGGCTGTTTATGACATCTATTGCCATAAATTGGTAAGTCCAAGTTAAGTGTTTGCCTAAGATGTTAAAAAAATATTCTTACAGAATACCGAACATAGGCCAGTGAGATGGCTCAGCAGGTAAAGGTGCCTGCCTTCAAACCCAAGTTCAATTCCCAGAAGCTACATGGGGGAAGGAGAGAAACAACTCTTGCCTGTTGTTCTCTGACCTCCATGTGCATTTTGTGGTATGTGCATGCATACACACACATGTGCACCCAAGATGGAAGTTGTGGGAGACCTAATTTATAGTTGTTTGGTTGGAAGTACAGGTGGCACTGTGGGACTTGTGATTGGCAGCTGAGTGAGGGCAGTCTTGTGGGACTGAGCACTTAGAGCTTTGGAGTCTGACACTAACTTTTGAAGTTCTTGTCAGAATTGAACTGAATTATAGTGTATCTGGTTGGTGTTTCGAAAGTTGGAGAACTAGTTTTGGTTTGGAAAAAGTATATTTGATATCAGCAGTGTTGTCAGAAAATAGCTTATCTGGTAACTTGAATGTTTAAGGTTTGAAGAAACTGTCAAACTATTTTCTAAAGTGACTGTGTCATCATTCTACAATCCAGTTCTCCAGTTTCTCATCTCAGAAAACACTTCTATTTTTCTTCCCTCCTTCCTTCCCTCGCTCCCTTGCTCCTTCCCTTCCCCTCTGAACTTTTAGTCATTCTAATGGGTGTAAAATAGTAATACATTTTGGGCTTTATTATACATTTCCTTGATGACTGATGATGTTGAATATCTTTTCATGTATTTGTTGATCATTTTTATATCTTTGGAGAAATGGAGAAATAGTTATTCAAATCCCTTGTTCATTTTTTTTTTTTTTTTTGGTCTTATTGAGACAGGGTCTCTCTTTAGCCCCAGCTGTCCTGGAACTCACTACGTAGACCAGGCTGGCCTTGAACTCACAGAGATCTGCCTGCCTCTGCCTCCCGAGTGCTGGGATTAAAGGCGTGCGCCACCACGCCTGGCTTCCCTTGTCCATTTTTAGGTTGTTTTTTTTGTGCTTTTTGTGGAATGGTAAGAGTTCTTTGTATATGTAGACATTAGACCCCTATCAGTTAAATGGTTTACAATCATTCTCTAGGTTGTCTTCACTTTCTTGGTAGAGTCCTCTGATAAACACATTTCTAAAAAATATTTATTTTGATTATTTAAAATTATGTGTATGTGTCTGGGTGGGTATGTGCATGTGAGAGGGCTGGGGAGGCCAGAAGAGGGCATCAGATCCCCTGGAGCTGTAGTTACAGGCAGTTGTAGGTGCCTGATGTGGGTGCTAGGAGCTGTACTCAGGTCCTCTGCAAGAATGGTATGGCCTCTTAACTTGCAAGCTATGTCCTTAGCCCCTGATGCACACATTTTTAGTTTAGAAGTGTAATTTCCCAGTAGTATTTCATCTAGGAATCTATTGCTTAATCCAAGGTTTTAAAGATTTATTTCTCTAAGTGTTATGGTCTTAGATTTTATATCCAGGTCTTGATCCATATAATTTATAGTATGAGATAGGGGTCTGTTTTATTGCCTGTAGTAATCAGTTGTCCTTGCTTCTGTATTGAAAAGACTTTTTTTTTTTTCCCTTTGTTGACATCCTTGTTGAAAATCAGTTAACTACTGATGTCTGAGTTTATTTATGCATTCACAGCTTGATTCTGTTGGTCGGTCTGTCCATCCTTATGCTGGTATCACATTCTATTTTGATTACTCTAGCTTTGTAATACATTTTTGAATCAGGAAATATGAGTTCTTCAACTTTGTTCCTTTGTTTTTGTTTTGTTTTTTTTTCTTCAATTTTTTGGTTGTGGTTGCTACCTTGGATCCCTTGCAATTTCATATAAAAGTATGGATTGATTTATGCAAAAAGACCATGAAATTTACTTTGCATACCATTTCTGTCTTAACAGTGATTCTTAATTTATGATGGGATTAAGTTCCTATAAACTGATTGTAAGTAAAAATGTTATAAGTAGCCGGGTGTGGTGGTTCACTCCTTTAATCCCAGCACTCGGGAGGCGGAGGCAGGTGGATCTCTGTGAGTTCAAGGCTAGCCTGGTCTACATAGTGATACATTGTACATAGTTCCAGGACAGCTGGGTCTACAGGGAGACTCTGTCTCAGAAAGACCAAAAAAAAAAATATATTATAAGTAAAAAATGCATTTGACATACTTTTAGTACTTGTGAACCATATCATCATAAGTATAGATGGTCTTTGGGAATTCTGTTTGGATAAACCCACATAGAGTTGGGAAGTCTATTAGCAACCTATTAACTGGGGTTTCTTTCCATTTGTTTAAGTATGTCTTTCATTTCTTTCAGCAATATTTTATAGTTACCATTGTAGAGGCCTCCAACTTCCTTGGTTAGATTTATTCTTACTCTTTTGGATACTATTGCCAGTGAAATTATCTCATTTTTTTTGTGATGTTTATTGCTAAGTGTCTATGCATTGCTAATCTGTAAATATGCAACATGCTTCTGTCTTCCTTATCTTTGAACTTCATTGCTCCACTGGTTCTAGCGTATTCTTCTGAGTTTTCTGTGTGAAATCATGCCATTGTACAAATAGGTAGTTCTGGGCTGGAGGGATAGCTCAGCTGTTAAAGGCTAAGGCTAACAAATAGCCTTTTCTATTTTTCCTTTTCCTTTCCAATATAGACTTTATATATTAATTAATTAATTAATTAATTAATTAATTCTCTTTCCTAATTCCAGGCTAGAATTTCTAGTACAATGTTGATCATTAAGTATGATACTAACTGGGTTCTCAATGATGTCCTTTATCAGTTTGTGGAAATCCTAGTTTGTTGAATATATGTCTTGATTTCTACATTTTTATTTTTTGGTTGTTAGCCTTAGCCTTTAACGGCTGCCCTATCCCTCCAGCCCAATTTCTACATTAAAAAAATTATTTATTATTTTTATTTTATGTGTAGGAGTGTATTGCCTGCATGTATGTGAGTGCATCTGTGTCATGCAGTGCCGTGGAGGACAGAAGAGGGCTTTGGAGTCTCCTGGAACTGGCGGTAAGGATGGTTTATAGCCGCCATGTGGGTGCTGGGAAAGGATCCTGGGTCCTCTTTAAGAGCAGTCAGTGCTCTTAACTGCTGAGCCATCTCTCCAGCCCCCCATTTCTACATTTAAAAAAAATTTATTATTTTTATTTTATGTGTATGAGTGTATTGCCTGCATGTATGTGAGTGCATCCGTGTCATGCAGTGCCTGTGGAGGACAGAAAAGGGCTTTGGAGTCTCCTGGAACTGGAGTTAAGGATGGTTTATAGCCGCCATGTGGGTGCTGGGAATCGAAGCCCCCATGGCACTTCATGAAATGAAGGTGAACTTAGGTCAAGAGCCATAAAATTGAGAGCCAGTTCCTTAGACCACATCTGCACTAAATTTTAATCATTTAAAAATGAAATCTAGCCAGGCATGGTGGTGCACGACTTTAATCCCAGCACTCAGGAGGTAGAGGCAGGCGGATCTCTGTGAGTTCAAGGCCAGCCTGGTCTACATAGTGAGTTCCAGGACAGCTGGGGCTACAGGGAGACCCTGTCTCAAAAAGACCCCCCCCCCAAAAAAAATGAAATCTATTGGGACTGAGAGATGACTCGAGCACTGGCTGTTCTTGCAGAGGACTTGGGTTTAGTTCTCAGCACCTATGAACACTAACAACCATCTGCAACTCTAGTTCCAGGGGATCTGACACCCTCTTTTGGCCTCCACAGGCATTGTCTACATGGGTGTACTTACATACATGCAGGCAAAATGCTCATATACATAAAAATAAATAAAAAGATATCTCTTTGTTATAAGCCAATGTTCCTCTTAAGTTCATTCATCAGTAGTTCCTTTAATGCTCTGCAGGTGAGGGATACCTTTAGAAAAAGACAATTTGTCCTCTCTATCGGCTTCACACCTGTGAATCCAACCAACTGGATATTAAAAACAAATGTGTTTGTTCAGAACATGAGCAGACATTTGTCATTATTCCCTAAACAAAACAATGTATCAGTCTGGAGAAATAGCTTATCAATTAAGAACACTTACTGCTTTTGCAGAGGACCCAAGTTCAGTTCCTAGCACTCAAGTCAAGTGACTCACAACTGCCTGTAATTCCAGCTTCAGGGAATCCAAACCCCTCTTTTTAGACTCCTCGAGTACCTGCACTTACATGTGCTTACCCCCCCATACACAAAATTTAAAATAAGCTGTTTGAAAAATACATTTTTGTATTTTATTTGCGTTAGATAGTATGTCATTAATGATAATTTAAAGCATAGCTTCTTAAACTGTGGTCTGTGTCTCCATATGGGATTGTGAAACTGACTGTGGGATTATAAGAAATTTGGCGATAGGAAAAGTTTCTCAATGTGCAACAACTAAAAATTAATTTGGAATCAAATTCATAAGGAAGCCAGGTGTTTGTGGCAGTGCTCCTCATGTTGTAATGTGACTTCACTGAGTGTGGGTTCTGAACACACAGCACATGCGCTATGCACTGTGTATGCTGTCACACCACACAGTGCCAGTGAGCCAGTGAATGCTGCTTGAAACACTTCTGCTCAGATTTGAGACTGTTGTACTTTATGAATTACAAAGTTTTCTGCTCTTACAGAAACAGTGGTTTAATTATGGAAAACAAAGACTTTTAATGTTTCCGACCATCATTCCTCAGCATGTAAATATCAAATCAGTACATGGTTGGATTGTATTGTTTTAGAATACTTGATTTAAAAAAACTGGGGCAGGGGATGTGGCTCATTGTGTAAAAGCTCTTGCCATGCAAGTGTGATGACTCAAGATCTATCCTGGGAACCCCCATAGTGGAAGAAGAGAAGAGACTCCTAAAAGTTGCTCTTTGATCTCTAAGACATATGCTGTGACATGCATGCCCGCACTCACATACACATGTCACACACACACACACACACACACACACACACACACACACACACAGACAGACAATGATAATTCAGATTGGGAGATAGCTCAGATGGTAAAGTTCTTGTTGTGTAAGAATCTGCAGCATCCATGTAAAAGCTGGTGCACACACCTGTAATTTCAGGGCTTTGGGAGTAGATACAGGTGGATTACTGGAACTCACTGGCCAGCCTAGCTGAATTGGTGAGCTCCAGATTCAGTGAGGGACTGTCTCGTGGGCTGCATTGCCTTTAGTCCCAGCACTTGGGAGGCAGAGGCAGGTGGATCTCTGTGAGTTCAAGGCCAGCCTGGTCTACATAGTGAGTTCCAGGACAGCTGGGGCTACAGGGAGACCCTGTCTCAAAAAGACAAAAAACAAAACAAAACAAACCTAAGATGGAGAGGAAGACACCTATTGACTGGTCTTCTCTCACACACGTACATGTTTGTTTGTACCATCATGAACATATACACATACAACATAAACACACATACACATATACACATACACTGCTGCTGAAGTTGCTAACTTGAGTTTCATGAAAAAAATTGTTAAATGAATTTTGTCCTGGGATTAGGACAGAATTTCCAAGAATTTCTGAAAGGGCCTCAGATATACTTCTGCCATTTTGTACTGTGTGTTTATGTGAAGCAATGTTATCAATATTGGCATTTATAAAGTTTACCAGTTGGTTCTGAAAATCATTGAAGTTCTGTCATTCATTATCAAATATTCAGTCAATAAACAAACATGTATTAGTGTGCAAATTTTCTTTTGTCTTTAAAAATGGTAAAATTATATGTATACCAAAGAAATTTTGTTGTTGTTGTTTGAGATAGGGTCTTACCGTAGCCCCAGCTGGACTTGAACTTGCTGTGTTGAGATCTCTCAGAGATCTGCCTGCCTCTGTCTCCCAAAAGGGATGTGCCATCATGCCCAGCAATATACCAAAGAATTTTTAAAATTAATGAATGTGTGTGTGTGTGTGTGTGTGTGTGTGTGAGAGAGAGTGTGTGAGAGATGTGTGCATGTGCCAAAGTACATGTGTGGAGGTCGGGACAACTTGTTGGGAGTTGGTTTTTTCCATTACGTGGGTGCTGGGAAATGAGCTCAGGTTGTCAGACTTGGTGACAAGCACCTTTACCTGTTGAGCCATCTTGCTGGCCCCAAAGAACTGGCTTTTAAAATATTTATTATTTTTATTTTGTGTGTGTGTATGAGTGTATTGCCTTGCATATATGTAAGTACACCCATGTCCTGCAGTGCCCATAGAGGTCAGAAGAGGGCATCAGATCTCCTAGAACTGGAGTTATGAATGGTTTTTAGCCTCTGTGTGGGTGCTGGGAACTGAAACTTGGTTGTCTTGTAAGAGCAGCCAGTGCTCTTATCTGCTGAGCCATTTCTCTAGTCCTCTAAAGAACTGTTTTAAAATAAATTTCTTTATGACTTATTGTCAGTAAATGTTTGATTTGTGTGTACACATTTCATATACTTACATACCTGAGGTTGTATAAAAAGTTCTTGAGCAAAAAGGGTCATGAGTGGAGGAAATTTAAGAAACTGGTTTAAATTACTTGGGAAGATGTGCATGGGTTACATGCAAATAATACACCATTTTATATAAGGCACTTGGGTAGCCTCAGATTTTGGTGTTCACAGGATTCTCAGAATCAACTCCTACAGATATATCATAGTATCACAGCACCTTAGTAGATATTTGAAAAAATAATATACTTAAATTGAAGGAGAAAATAACTTTTTTAAATCCTTACATAGCTTTTTTTCTAGTGCTTGTGTGTGCCTGTAGGACCAAAGCTTTCTTACTTGACAGACTGAATGTGCTGTTGTTCATTTTGTCCATGATAGTTTTTGCATAGTGCTGGTTTTTTTTTTTTTTTTTTTTTTTTTTTTTTTTTGTGACACCACACCAGAAAATGCAGCTTCACAATGTCATTGAGAAGATTGTGGGTACAACCTAATGTTGAAACTGAATTACTTTTAGCTAGAGGTTTGTATAGTGCCCAACAGATGCTGTGTATTGCTGTTTTCCTTAGACTTGAGAGACCCTATGGCTCCTCAGAGGTTGCCTGGTGTCCTTGGGTGCCTTTGGTGCAATGCTGGGAAACTATAGTGAAATAATTTTATCCAGTTCTGTTTTAGTCAGTAGTGTGATACATTAAAGTTCCCTCTCCCAGTTTCAGGTTTACTTGAGAGTAGGTGATAGGTGTTGTGATCAGGACAGTGCAGGAAGGAAGAGGCCTCCCCTCCTTCCTTCAAAAATACCCTATTGCTTAGACCTGGAGACACTGATTGCTTTTGCTTTTTTTTTTTTTTTTTTTTTTTCCAAAGAAAGCTTTTTTGTCTTACTGTTTAGAGTGACTGATAGTGATAACACTTTTTATGGCAGGGGGTATCTTTTTGAGGCAGGGTCTCCTTGTAGCCCCAGCCGGACTGGAACTTCCTATGTAGACCAGGCTGGCCTTGAACTAATAAAGATCTACCTGCCTCTGCCTCCTAAGTGCTGGAATTAAAAGCGTGAGCACCACACCTGGCTCACTTTTTTTTTAAGCCTAGAGTCCAGTGTGGGTTTTTCTTAAGATGCATAATACTCTTGGGTCTTGGCAGTGATTTGCAGCACTGAATTGCTCCCCTCCCGGCCTTTGCCTTGTAAGCAGTAGCCGGAGTTATCTAGTTGTCATAAGCTCTGTTATTCATTTTCAACACCTAATATTCTAACCATCAGAGTTTGAACTTTTCACATAAAATACTGGACATAATGTGTTCGTTAGCATTTATCTTCTTGAGATTAACTTTACACTGACAGGTTTCCAAGGTGATTTGTTATTTTTTTCTATTTTCTTTTCATTAGTCCTTTAATAGTTGCTGTCAGTATGAAAAAGTATACATCGGTATCCATTATTAGGTAATTTTAGAATTTCACATTTTTCAAAGCTGATTATACCTGTGTGTTAGGCATGCTATTTTAATTTGTAACAGAATGTTAGGAAGCTGTGTGGGAAACAAATTAGTTCAGTGAGTCACATGTAGACGTCTAATTAAAAGTTTGTTTGGCTAAGCACCTGGGGGTAGAGGAAAAACTAAATAGACGATTAAAGGTGTTGGTATATAAGAACAGAAAAAAAAAACCCAAGTAACAGTAAAATCTCTATATAACCTAAATTATGTTAGTAGATTTGAGAGGATTATGTGGTAAAGGAATTAATGATTGGTCTGTAGGGATGTGCATGAGGAATTGTTTTCCAGCCTGTAAATGTGGGTTCTAGCTTGTGCAGTGAGCATCGTTGTTAAGACTTAAACGTGTTATCTTGGGAATGATTTCACAGCTGGTGAGATGAGGCTTGCTTAACTTCATCTGCTCAGTCTGAAGGATTATTTTAGTCCTGCTTCATCTTATAAATATGAAAAAGAAAGAATAGTAATGTTTATGTTCCAGGAATGCCTTTCTCTTTTATTTTAAAAAGGATTTGTCGTGGTTTTTCTACTGTGAGACATAGATTTTATTTTTGTTTTTAAGTCTAATCAAAGTGGTTTGAAAAGATAGTTTAGGAAACCACACGGTACTTGTGCAGGGAGTTAACCACAGCAGACCCGAGGCGCCATCTTTAGATAGGCCTTCTAGAGAAGCTGTACACAGACTTGTAAAGAGACTGGGGTCCTTATAGTGATGGAATGCTACCTACTGGCTAGAGTGGTGCACTATTCCTACACTGCACAAACAAGATGGGTTATGTGGAGCACCTGCTGTCTTTCTGGGAGTCAAATTTTAGTATATTTGAGGCAGAGGGTACCTGTGTGGCTCAGCCTTTGAAAAGACCTTGAGCTCTGAGTCTCTGAGCACCTGGTTATAGGGGGAATGGGATGTACCCACATGACACATAACTGGAGGACCCTTGGAAGCTCGTTGCCTGATTTCCTTGGGTCTTCACCCCATTCGCCTTTTCCTTTTCTGTTTATTTTGAGGCAGGGTCTCACTATGTAGCCCTGGCTGGCCTGAAACTCACAGAGATCAGCTCACCTTTGTCTTTGGCATGCTGGGATCAAAGACATGTGCAACCATGCCCTGTGAAGATCCTTTGCTATTTCCGTTTGTCGCCTTTCTCCATAATAACTTTTAGCTGTGAGTACAACTGTATGTAAGTTATGTGAGTTAGTGGGACACTGAGCCCAGGGGATCCTGGGGCCCCAAATGCAGTACCAGTACCAGCAGTGTTTTCTGTCTCAGTCTTGCACCCTTCCATTCATAGAATTTTTCTTTTGGTATTTATTTCCTTGTCTCTAAATAATGCTATTTCTCTTGAGACAGGGTTGTAGTATGTACATAGCTCAGGCTGGCCTTGAACTATTGATTCTCTTGCTTTTACTCCTGAATGCTGGGAGCTGGGATTACAGGTGTGTACTATCAGGCTCAGCTCTTAAATTGCTATTTCTTGTAGTACTGGTTTTCAAAATATTTGTTTACTAGATATTGTGCCAGATGAAGATTATGTCTCGGGCACCCCTCCTCCAGTTCTGTGCTTTCTGGCCTCTGCTGTGACCAGGTCCCCATATTTCACTAAGTTGCCATTCATTGTTTTCATTATGGTAAGGAGACAACTTACCTGTATAATCCAGAATCAAGCAGTGGGCTGTGCTTTGTATTCCTCCTGACTTTTCTTTCTCTTGGAGGTGATAATTGTCTCTCATTTTCATTTGCTCTGTTCTTATGACACATTTATTCGGGAACAGTTCTGTGACACACCATTCTTTTCCACATCATCACATATGCTTTTTATATATATATAAATTAAAATTTATTATTACTTTTATTTTATGTGTATGAGTCTATTGCCTGCATGTATGTGAGTGCACCTGTGTCGTGCAATGCTGAGGAGGTCAGAAGAGGGCTTCGGATTCCCCTGGAACTGGCTGGGTCCTCTGCAAGAGCAGTCAGTGCTCTTAACCAGTGACCTATCTCTTCAGTTCCCCATCACATGTATATTAAGATATTAAGCTCCACTGCTCCTGTGTCACTGCAGACTAGCTGTTCACAAGCTTGCTTTTTCTGACACTTCCTTTTGGGGGCCCCCAGCCTGCACTCTCAAGTCTTCCTAGTGCTTAAGTGGCTGTCTATCTTTTTTAGGGATTCTTGAAAAAATGTGTGGGAAGCATACATTTATATATAGTTCTTGAGACTGCTTGAAAATGACTTTATTTTACTAATACTCTTGAATAATTTTTGGAACTAATCAAAGTTTTTTTCCAAAAATAATTTTGTTGTTTTTATTTTACATGTTTTGAGTAGATGGCCTGCATATGTGTAAGTGCGCCTGTGTCATGCAGTGCTCACGGAGGTCAGAAGGTGGCATCACATCCCCTGGAACTGGAGTTAGGGACAGTTAGCTGCCATATGGGTGCTGGGAATCAAACCCAGGTCCTCTGTAAGAGCAGGCAGTGCTCTTAACTGCGGAGCCATCTCTCCAGTCCCAGGAACTAATAAAATTTTCAAGATACTTTAAAAATATCTTTAAGCTTCCAGTGTCTTGTTGGCAAATTGGACCTGACCTTTTGTGTATTAACTATTTCTGCAGCCCCCTTACCCACAGGAAACTTTTAGTATTTGTAAACCCTTTGTGCTCTGGAATTTCATAAAATGTTTTGTTGGGGGTTGCTATTGTCTGGAATTTCATAAAATGTTTTGTTGGGGGTTGCTATTGTCTGGAATTTCATAAAATGTTTTGTTGGGGGTTGCTATTTTCTCCCCCCACCCCGCCCCCGGAGCTGAGGACTGAACCCAGGGCCTTGCACTTGCTAGGCAAGTGCTCTACCACTGAGCTAAATCCCCAGCCCCAAGGGGATCTCTACTGTAAGGAGCCCTTAGTGACCTTATTTTCTGAACTGTCTCATTCTGGGACAGCCTCTCCCCTCAACTTTATTTGAAAGAACAAGAATGAATTATATACACAAACACTGCTTACAAGCTGTAACATTTCCAAACTGGGCATGGTGGCTCATGCCTGTAATCTCAGTTTCCAGGAGGCTGAGGCAGGATGATTGCCATGAATTGAAGGCTAACCTTGTGTTCCAGGTCACTGTGGTCTACAGAGTAAGGCTGTATCTTCAGAAAAACAAAAACCAAACCAAAACAACCCCCCCCAACTCTCCCCCCCAATATTCACAAACATTAGGTTCTTAATGGTTGATGTTCAGTGTACCAGACATTGGTAAATCAGCATTTAGAGTTCTTTGTAGAGCTTTAGGTTATAGACTTCTAATTTATAGATTTATTGTTATCATTACTATTTTGACATTTTTGAGACAGGGTCTCACTGTAGCCCCAGCTGGCCTGGAACTGCCAGAAATAGCTTCTGATGACCAGGCTAGCCTTGAACTCACAAAGATCTGCCTGCCTCTGCCTCTGTAGTGCTCCCTTTTTATCCTCTGAGTTGGAATTGAAGGCTAAGGGCAAGGTTTGTATCTTCTTTGTTTCATCAGAGTCTGCATGTTGTGAACAGAGAAGATAATAGTTTAGTAAGTAGATATTAACAATATTTGTATGCTTTGGGTTGTGTTGCTCAAGCCAGGGAAACACATGAATCTGCAATTCAAGTAAGGTAAGTGTATTTACAAGTGCATTCAGGATGTTGGGGACAATGGGAAAACACTATCTGCATGCAGCTGAGTTATTTTGAAAAGGAACTCTGTATTTTATTATTACCACTTTGTTTAAGACAGGGTCTCAATCTGTAGCCCAAGATGGCCTGAATCTTGCTTTATAGCTCAAGTGGGCCTCAAATTTGTACCTTGCTTTCCAAGCACTAAGATCACAGTTGTGCATCACCACTCACAGCATAAATCTGTATTCTCTCTTGAGAGCATTCTGGTTTTCATTTTTTTGTACCTTCCTAATACCCGAAGATCCCAGAGCTTTCAACTCTGAGAATGGAAATGTCTAATACCTGGAACATAACTTGAGACTCTTTTTAAAGTGGGGTTTATGAGAAAACTATTTTGGGTCTGTAAATGTTAGATAATTACTCTACTAGGTGTGCATGGTGTTTTTATTCCTTGGTTAGTGTGTGGTGACTGCTGTTTTCGTCCATGCAGGTGTAATGGATAGGTGACAGAGAAGACCACTTCCTTTCTTGTCAGGGCATCAGCATGACTGAGTGCTTCCTGCCCCCGACCAGCAGCCCTAGTGAACACCGCAGGGCTGAGCATGGTAGCGGGCTGACCCGGACCCCCAGCTCTGAAGAGATCAGCCCTACAAAATTTCCTGGCTTGTATCGCACGGGTGAGCCCTCGCCTCCCCATGACATCCTCCATGAGCCTCCTGATATAGTGTCTGATGATGAGAAAGACCATGGGAAGAAAAAAGGAAAATTTAAGAAGAAGGAAAAAAGGAGTAAGTATTATTTTCCCTGTGCTTTTTTTTTTTGTGGTCTTTTTGACACAGGGTCTCCCTGTAGCCCCAGCTGTCCTGGATTCACCATGGAGGCCAGGCTGGCCTTGAACTCACAGAGATCCGCCTGCCTCTGCCTCCTGAGTGCTGGATTAAAGGTGTGCGCCACCATACCCGGCCGTTTCCCTGTGCTTTTGATATAATTCATCTGATTATTTATTTGAAACAGCCTTACTGTATGACCCAGGGTGGCTGGAACTCATGGTCTCTTGCCTCAGCCTCTAAAGGGCTTGGATGACAGGCATGCACCAACATGTCCAACTCTGATTGTGTGTGCCAACTGACTTCTGGAAATACATCTAGTCAGAAACTCATTTGACATTCTTTGTTCATTATTTTTCAGGTTCTTGGTTTTTATTTACCTCACAAATAAAGACACTACATTTTCAGAAATGGTGAAAGTTTTCCAGCAGACATTTTTTAAATGATTGCTCAAAATAATGCATAAAATAGGTATTTACATAAAAGTAGATAGAAAAAGTAGCAAATTTTTGTTATAAAAGAACTTGTAAGGTAGTTATGTACTGAAAAGAATAGGAAAGTTGTGGCTATTAAATAACAACAGAGTAGGGCTAGAGAGATGGCTCAGCAGCTCAGAGCGCCTGCTGTTCTTCCAGAGGGTCTGAGGTTAGTTCCTTGCTGCATCTATGTTGGGAGGCTCACAACCACCTGTAACTTCAGCTTCAGGGGATATGATGCTCTCTCCTGCCTTCTAAGAGCACCCGCACACGTGTGGCATACAGTTACACACACACACACACACACACACACACACACGCACGCACGCACGCGTGCACGTGCACAGTAATAAAAAAGAATAAATCTTAAAACCAACGAACCGAACGGAACAAAAACCACAGAGTAGCTGGGTACAGTGGTGCATTCCTATAGTTCCTACTCCTCTGGAGGCTGAGGCAAGAGGATCACTGAGCCCAGTTTAAGCCAGTCTGGGTAACACAGTGAGAGTCCATCCTAAAAGCAAAGAAAGAAACAGAAGCTAACTGACAGATCTGAAATGGTGGTAAGGCAATTGGGCTCTTTGTCAGCATGCCAGAAATAGCTTCTGATGTAGGGAAGGGGGCCTTCTAATTTATCATCAGCCAAAATGAGGGAATAATCCTGTTCAGCCTTCTACTCAAAGGAGGCTGTCATCCCTGCTGCAGTTTCCAGGAAGAACTTAATGGCTAGTGACAGGAGAGCAAAGTGTGATGGAGAGCAGTTGGAGCACATAAATAGTCGTGTAGTTCATGTCATCCTTCGTGATTGTAAGTTACAGGTAACAAATAGGCAAAGAGCAGCTAAGCAGTTGGTATGGGAGATGGCAAGTACGTGCTCTATTTTATAGGGTTCATCCCACTAGTCCTCTGTGTTGAGTCATATCTGGTTCACAGAACTGCACTTGCATTATATATACTCTAGAATATAAAACTACTTTCCTCTCTTCACGACATTGCAAAGATAACTGCTGTCTGTTGCCCTCTTATGGTCATCAGATGTCACTACAACTTTGTGTTTAGCTGGTTTGCTGGGAGGAGAGCCCAGGTGGGGTGGCTGGGAAGGGAAAAGCTGAGTAGCCAGAGCTCTCTTTTTAGAAAGCATAGGAGCATAGGGACAATTTGACATTAAAGTCATATAATTTATACCCTAACATTCCTTTGGCAGCTGAAGGCTATGCTGCCTTCCAGGAAGATAGTTCTGGGGATGAAGCCGAAAGTCCCTCCAAGATGAAGCGGTCTAAGGGAATCCATGTCTTCAAGAAGCCCAGCTTCTCTAAAAAGAAGGAGAAGGATTTTAAAATAAAAGAGAAACCCAAAGAAGAAAAGCACAAAGAAGAAAAACATAAAGAGAAGAAGTCAAAAGACTTGACAGCAGCTGATGTTGTTAAACAGTGGAAGGAAAAGAAGAAAAAGAAAAAGCCAATTCAGGAGCCAGAGGTGCCTCAGATTGACATTCCGAGTCTCAAGCCTATTTTTGGAATTCCTCTGGCTGATGCAGTTGAGCGGACCATGATGTATGATGGTGTTCCACTGCCGGCCGTCTTCCGTGAGTGCATAGATTACATGGAGAAGCATGGCATGAAATGTGAAGGCATCTACAGAGTTTCAGGTACTGGGACATGCATTTTGCTTGGTGGTTTTTAAAAATTAGCTTCACTTTCATTTTCTAAAGTAAAGAAAGACTATTAACTTGTGAGGAATAGTGTGCTTGGATTCTACTCATAATCATGTCCTCGAGCCTTCTAGTTGAATGACCCCTTCTCCTGCCAGTTTGTTTTTTTTTATGCTGTTTCCTTCCATTGAGGTTTACCCCTGAGCTGTTTACAGCTTGCAGCAGCTGGGAAAGTGGAACATGTGAGTAGCATCACTTAACAGGGCTGTGTGTAGAGCCCTGCTTCACCTGTTCTTCTAAGTCTAGGCTCTGTGGGAAGGCTCAGAGAGGAAGGACAGAGAGCTTGTGAAGGAAGTGTCTTAGCCAAGACATATGGCTGATGACAGAGCCTTGAAATACATTTCCTGAGCTTGACTAAAAGACATGAAATGTTATTTTCTAAATAGTTAGGCCCCAAATGTGAATGCTTTTGTCAGCTATCTACAGGTAATGCAGATGTCAGTGAAACTGATTTTCCATTTATCTGCATGTAGTATATATGGAAATTTGTATTTCCTGCTTGGCTAGACTGTGTTTCATATTGGGTATCTAAAGCCAAGCAGCATGGATGCATGGATATTGTTTAACAGTACAAAAGATGTCTTTCTCCTAAAACACTGTGACTTCTGTACTGACATGGGATGAAGTCCTAAGCAGGAGCAGCGTCTAGTGTCAGTCATCATGCTGTCATAATTCACTGTCATGGTTCAGTATCATTTTCGTTTAGAGATTTTTTTTTTTTTGTCTTTTTGAGACAGGGTCTCCTTGTAGCCCCAGCTGTCCTAGAACTCACTATGTAGACCAGGCTGGCCTCAAACTCAGAAAGATATGATTGCCTCTGCCTCCCAAGTGCTGTGATTAAAGGCTTGTGCCACCATGCCTGGCATAGATTTATTTTATAAAGTATATTTTATTTATTTTTACTTTATGTGTATGAATATATTGCCTGCATATGAGTGCACCCGTGTTGTGAAATGCCATGGAGGTCAGAAGAGGGCGTTGGAGTCCCCTGGAACTGGAGTTAAGGATGATTTGTAGCCTCCTTGTGGGTGCTGGGAATCAAACCTGGGTCCTCTGCAAGAGCAGTCAGTGCTCTTAACTGCTGAGCCATCTCTGCAGCTCATTGTCTCTGAGCTATTTTTGATATTTGCATTTTTTTGGAGCTTAAGAGTTGAAGAATGCTTCTTTTCTTTGTTAAAGCATTCAAATTGCATTGTTCCCTGTCATTGACTCCTGGATCTGAGGTCCTTTGATGAGTTTTGTAGGTGCCTTTTAACCTGTGACAGTGTGCTGGGTCAGCAAGCCAGGCACTACTTAGCATACCTGTGCCCGTGACTCCCCCCTCCTTTTTCTTTTTTGAGACAGGGTCTCCTGTAGCCCCAGCTGGCCTGGAACTCATAGAGATCCGTCTGTCTCTGGGATTAAAGGTGTGTGCCACCACGCCCAGCTCAACCTTCCCCTTTTTTAACCTTTCTGTTTGGGGGATTGAACCTAGGGCCTTGCACATGCTGGGTAAATGCTCTACCACTGAGCTACACCCCCAGTCCTGACTTTGCAGTTCGAATGCCAATAATATTAATATTTCCTGAAGTTTTCTGGTTCTCATTAAAAAATCTGTTCCAGTATGAAAGACAATTTAAACAATTTTGTATAATATTTTATTTTACTTGTCTATGTTTTATTATATTTCTTACATTAAAGTACACCTGTATACCCTTTGTTTCCCTGGAATTCCTTATTTGAAGTGTTCAGTTTTTAAAAAGCAAACATTTTTATAATACTTTCAAGAGTAACAACAAACCAAACACATAATTCTAATTGTCTATTGGGGGAAAAGTAAATGTATATCAAATATGCATATGAAAGTCAGATACTTATAAACCCAGCACTTGGGAGGCAGAGGCAAAGGCAGGAGGATTGAGTTCCAGACTGGCCTGGGCTACATAGTGAAACTTTTCCAGAAAGCAAAACCAACAATGTAACATGAGAGTGAGAAATGCTCTTTGCGAAAAATTTCGGTTAAAGTTATTCATCTTATTTTAGTCAGACTGCCATTAAAGTAAGAAAACACTATTTTCTATCTCAAAGGCCATTTCATACTGTTATTTTCATATTTGGTACCGTTGGTTTGATTTTTGCCAGTGCTGGGTAAAGGTATGCATTTACTGTAATACCATCAAAGACTCACACATGAGGTGAGGCCTGTCAGATCCCAAATGCAAGCACAGAACTGATTGATTGTACAATGTTGTTCAGACAAGGTAACAGTTAACATTAGGTACTTTCAGCCTTAATTTGTGGATTGTTCCATGTAATTGGTCTACAGTTTATAGAGTATTAAAAAAGCACAAAGTTGCTTTGATCACTGCCACTGATCATGTGACTCAAAATCTGATGCAATGTGAAAAAAATTAACTTTGTGTTAGAGGTTTTTGGTGGTTTTTTATACAATAAGAAAAGTCAGACAGTTTGATTTTAGAAGCACAGATTTATTTATTTTTGTTCTACCTCTGTTCAGATTAAGAAAATACTTAATTCACTTTGATGGGGATTATTTGATGGAGAATAATTTGACATGTGTTTAAACTGTTTAGATAGGTAACTTTTTTTTACATTTATAGAACTGAAACACTTCTTTTTGTTTATATATTTTGTGTACGAGTATTTTATCTATATGTATGTATGAGTTACTGACAGTTGTTAACTGCTTTGTGGGAACCCAAGTCCTCTGCAAGAGCAGCAAGTGCTCTTAACCACTGAGCCATCTCTCCAGCCCCTACAGAATGATTTTTACTTACAAAAAAGCAACTTTACACCTTTGGGGGCACAGCTGTGTGTGAGCTTCATTTTATGTTGTGTATCTTTGGAGGAGTTAGAAAAAAGCAGGACTGGTACATCCATTTGGTTTATAGCTTCATTTTTCCCTGAATTTTTATCTAATTGCCATTATACTAAATTTTTTTCTTCCTGAATTAAGCATATTTGCCTAATATATTTGTGGTTGCTGAATATAAAGCTTTTACTTCAAGACTTCTGATTTCATGTGTTTGTGTTTAGAGAAGTCACAGACCCTCTTGCAGATAGTCATCCTCCCAGGAAGTGCTTGTTTAGTGTGAACAGGCCTCTTGCCTCAGCCTCCTGAACTGGGATCAAGGTGTGCGACACCACGCCTGTGTCCCAGAGGTTGCCACTAGTCAGGTGGTTGTTTCTGCATTTCTCCAGGAGGAGGAGGAGGAGGGGGAGGGGGAGGGGGAGGATATCAAAGTGCAAGGCTCAGAATGAATTCCTGGTTCTGTTGCTGTCCCCAAACGGGCCCAGCTCTTTGAGCAACGGCAGCACATACGAGGAGGGCTTTGTTTGCAACTGAGGACCACTGCAGTATCCACACAAGAGGGCCTACATGGTACTGTAGTGGTGAAGAAAGGATGTTTGATTTCTTGTATTCTCTCTCTTCTAAATTTAATGTTTTAAGGAATCAAATCAAAGGTAGATGAGCTAAAAGCAGCCTATGACAGAGAGGAGTCTCCAAACTTGGAAGAATATGAACCTAACACTGTAGCCAGTTTGTTGAAGCAGTATTTGCGAGACCTTCCAGAGAATTTGCTTACCAAAGAGCTTATACCCCGATTCGAAGAGGCTTGTGGGAGAACCATGGAGATGGAAAAAGTGCAGGAATTCCAGCGCTTGCTCAAAGAACTGCCAGAATGTAACCACCTTCTGATTTCCTGGCTCATTGTGCACATGGATCACGTCATTGCGAAGGAACTGGAAACGAAAATGAATATACAGAACATCTCTATAGTGCTTAGCCCTACCGTCCAGGTATGGGTCCTCTCTCTGCACACTCCCTTCTGGTATATGCACTGGGGAACTGGGAAATGAGTCTGTTGCTGAGTTACTGGTGAAGCAATGAAACCAAGAAAGTGGGTACTATAGTAGCCTGAGTGTAGACTGTCAGCATGTCAGAATATGAGCATTATTTGTCTTTTTGCTTAGTTGTGAAACTTAAATATCATACAGCCTATAGTATGGGTTCACAAACCAGTTCCTGAAAACAGCAATCTGTCATTTGTAGAGGTAGAAGCCGTGGTACCTGCCATTAGAGTTCATCTATAAACTTGTAAATATTTCAGTCAGGTGTGGTAGCACCTTCGCATAATCCTAGTGCTTCAGCAATCAGGAGTTCAAGGCCAGCCTCTGCTACATAGTTTCAGGATAGCCTGGGATATATGAGGCTTATTAAAAAAGCCAGAACAAAACAATTTAGAGATATCATATATACATTAAACTCAAGCACAAAGGGCCATAATGTTAATTTGTTTTGTTAAGGACTTAGTGAGGATTTCATTTATAAAGATGGAGCCCAGAGAAAGAGATTATATGGTTTCCTAATCCGAGAGGTATTTCAGGGAACTGACTAGTGTGCTAATTGATTCTTTTTATGCTCATACATATTTGGTATTTGTGTGTGTGTGTGTGTGTGTGTGTGTGTCTATGAGTGTATGTGCATTTGTGTTCATCTGGGGGCGATGGACATGCACTTGTGTGCATGTGGGAGGCCAGAGGCCAATCTCAGATGTTGCTCCTTAGGCACCATCTGCCCTTTTTTTTTTGAGACAGGATCTCTCACTGGCCTGAAACTGCCCAGCAAGCCCAAGGGATCCCCCTGCCTCTGTCTCCCCTGGACTGGGATTAAAAGTATACACCACCATGTCAGTATTAGTTACTTTTCTGTTGCTGTGATAGAAACACTGACCAAAGAAATTTATAGAAGGAAGCATTTATTTGAATTTACGGTTCCAAAGGGGCAAGAGTTCATCGTGGCGGGGAGGCATGGTGGCAGAGGTGGCTGGAGGAGGAGCGGAAGCTAAGCTCTCACAAGCAGGCAGAGGAAGCAAGAGAGTGACTGGAGATCTGGCAAGGCTTAAGAACTCTCTAAGCCCGCCCCCAGTTTCCTCTGGCATGGCCACACCTTCTAAGACCTCCCAAAACAGCACCCCCAACTGGGGATACAATGTCCAAATACTTGGAGCCTATAGGGGACATTCTCATTCAACCACCACAATGCCCAACGTTTTTATGTGATTTCTAGGGGTTGAACTCAGGTCCTCATGCTTGCTTGGCAAGCGCTTTGCTGACGAAGCTATCTCCCCAGCCACTGTCCTCCCTTTATTAAAGCTGTTCAGTTGATGCTGTCACAGAATATGTTTGCCTTTAGAATTACTGATATTTTACTGTAGCTGCATTTTTTATTTGAAGCCCTCTTTTTGACCAGTATATAAAGTCCTAACCATGTAACTCATTTACTGTTGTAAGGAAGTGTTTTCTAGCCAGGTGTGGTGGTGCACACCTTTAATCTAGCTCTCTGGAGGCAGATGCCGGTAGATAACTGAGATTGAGGCCAGATAGGGATGATTTACATAGTGAATTCCAGGTCAGCTGGGGCTACATAGTGAGACCCGGTCTTTAAAAAATAAAATAGGAGCTGGAGAGATGGCTCAGTGGTTAAGAACACTGACTGTTCTTGCAGAAGACCCAGGTTCGATTCCCAGCACCCACATGGCAGCTAACAACTGTGTCTAACTCCAGTTCCAGGTGATCCGACAGCCTCTTCTTTCCTCCACAGGCATTGCACGACATGGGTGCACTTACTTACATCCAGGCTTAACACTCATACACATAAAAAAAAAAAAACCACACACACACTAAAGTGTTTTCTTTTACCAAAGATCCTTTCATTACTTCTATGTTTTAGAAGCAAATGATTTCTTAAGTTTCTCAAATATAATGATCATTCATGTTAGTCTGGATTTCAGACTCTGGTCAACATTGTATTGCTAATTAGCATTCTTTACAGAAACTCCAAGTGAGTTGTAAGAGAGTTTGAGATAGGAAAGTTCTTTATTAGATGTTCATGCAGCCTGCAGTACTGGCCTCCTAGCATGGGAACATCACGGAATGCTGGTGGTGCTTATTGCCCAGGAGACTGCAAGCTCTACACACCTGAAGGTGCTCTTGACTCCCACTGATCTGCAGGAGAGCCACTTGTATGTGGAAAGGTCTCTGAGTATGTTAGAAATGAACATTAGAACTGGGTGTGGTGGCTCACGCCTTTAATATCAGCACTCAGGAGGCAGAGGCAAGCAGGTGGATCTCTGTGAGTTCAAGGCCAGTCTGGTCTATGTAGTGAGTTCTAGGTCAGCTGGGGCTACAGGGAGATCCTGTCTCAAAAAGACCGAAAAAAAAAAAAGGAAGAAGAAATGGACATTAGATGTTTTAAATCAGTTAATGTAGTAATAGAAAAAGGCAAACTGATTAGCTTTTGCTTCCTTTTCATGCTTTTACTTTCTCCTACTGCTAGTTCCTGTGGTGTTTGAGCATGTGACTTAAACTCACAGTTTCACATTTTCTTCTTCAGTTGGTCATTAAATAGTAAAGTGTGTCTTGTCCTCCTTGTGGAGAATTTTCTTCTGTTTGTAGTAAAGGTTGTACTATGCGATAGACACAAATGAATTAAAAGATTATTGTAATGGTTTTATGCAAATCTAAAATCTCCTTTTCCATAGATCAGCAATCGTGTCCTGTATGTGCTTTTCACACATGTGCAAGAGCTCTTTGGAAATGTGGTACTAAAGCAAGTGACGAGACCTCTGCGTTGGTCCAACATGGCCACCATGCCCACACTGCCAGAGACCCAGGCAGGCATCAAGGAAGAGATCAGGAGACAGGTATGCGCTGCCTCTGCTGGCCACCATGGGCTGTGGAGGTGAGGGTGATTAGCCCTTGCTTATTGAGTAGTGATTCCTGTGTGCCTGCCTCTACCTCTTGAGTGCTGGGAGTGTAGGCATGTACCACCACAGCTGGTTTTATGCAGTGTTGGGATCAGACTCAGGACCTTATGCATGCTGGGTAAGCACTCTACCAATTGAGCTCCATCCTGCCCTGGGAGCATACTCTCCATGGTACCTTTTCAGCTGACCCTAGTTCATGCCATGGAAGCCAGAATATTATGTTGGAAATAGCATAGGATTCTAAACTAAAAGAATTGACTTTAGATTTCTGCTCTGCTCCTTCTTTACACAGTAATTTTAGGCAAATTGTTTGACTTCCTTAAACCTTGGTATTCCTGTTTTAAAATGGATCCTCTCAAGGGATTAGTGTGAGAAGTTCCCAAATAGGTCAGTACAGGGGAAGGACTCAGCCCAGGGCCAGGCACCTTATTAAAGGTTTAGAAATGTTTGCTTTTCTGGACAAGGTGCTGTTATCTACCATATTTTATAGATAAGATGTTAGAAATAAGGGAAGTTAGGTATTGACTCTGACATGATTTCTAGGCTATACAAGATTTAGCTCAAATCCTGAGCTTATCCACTATCCTACTTTGATTTAAAAAAACAAAACAAAAAAACCACTGAGTGGTGTATGTGCATGTGTTCATGTGTGTACGTGTGTGTGTGTGTGTGTGTGTGTGTGTGTGTGAGAGAGAGAGAAATTGGATAAGAATTCAAGACCAAAAATGTACATACATTTGATTTTTTTTAAAGTATTTTATTATTTTTATTTATGTATATGAGTGTATTGCCTGCATGTATGTGAGTGCACCCATGTCCTTCAGTGCCAGGGAGGTCAGAAGAGGGCTTCGGATTCCCTTGGAACTGGAGTTAAGGACAGTTCGTAGCCGCCATGTGGGTGCTGGGAATTGAACCCAGATCCTCTGCAAGAGCAGTCAGTGCTCTTAACCTCTGAGCCATCTCTCCAGCCCTGCATTTGATTTTCATGACAGCGAATCCCTGCTTTTCTTCTCTGAGTTCCCTGCTCTGAGTTCTCACTTCTTACCAGTTGATGTGGGGAGGAAAGGTGAAACAGGGAGGTGAATTAATTACTGTTGAACTGGTAGAAATAAGTGAATGAAGCTCTAAGTCCTAGGTAAAACAGATAAGGGGAAGCCTTCCGTATTTGGAGGATCCAAGTCGGGGCACCTTTGGGAAGACAATTGTTGCTATTATTTCCCTTCAGTGATGCCAAATGGCAGTTGGTTCTGAATCTGTAGAAATTGCATGTGCTATTTTTAGATAACAAGACACAGAACAGTACTCCAGGTGTACTATTGTTTTCTAGGAGTTTCTTTTGAACTGTTTACACCGAGATCTGCAGGGTGGGGTAAAGGATTTATCTAAAGAAGAAAGATTATGGGAAGTACAAAGAATTCTGACAGCCCTCAAAAGAAAACTGAGAGAAGCGAAAAGACAAGTGAGTCATGTTGCGGTGCGCCATGTGTAGTGAAACCTAAGAATGAACTAAGTCATGTCTTTTAAATGTAATAGGTACATGTCTCTTAAAGTAAAAGTCTCTGGTGGGAAATTTATTCACTCAAATGTTTCTTATTCTGTATTATTCATACTTCAGTCTGGTATGAGTCAAATGTTTCATTAAGTTTAAAAAGATCTTTACTATTATTATTAAAAAGGTGATTTTTCTTTTCCTACGTGATTGTATCTGTGGATAGAACTTTCTAAGGTTGAGAGATTTTACGTTTCGAATGAGTTAACTCCAGCTCTTCAGGAATGTAATGATGTTCTCCTGGAGAGTCTAGGAGGAGTTCCATCACCCAGTAACAGGAAGAACAGGGTGCAGCTACTGATGTGTTTGGAGTTCACAGATCAGACTTCTGATCTCTTATTAGTTTAGTGTGTGTTGTTTGATTCTGGACTGTTACTTTCCCAGACACATTAAAGCTAAAATCCCATACCTGTGGAACATGTTGCACTCCATACACAGATCCTACCACAGGATCCAAATAGCATATTCAGCAGCCACTAGTTAGCACTTCTAGACTTGGTGAGTGGAATAGTGACTGTTCTGGTTGTAGTTAAAGACAGTCACCTGAGCCCTTTTGCTTCAAGTTTACAGGCTTGTGTCTGCTTTGTCAGAAGGAACGCAGTGGTAAAATTCTGACACCTGCCCTGCACTCCAGACTCCAGGACATACAATCTAGCAGGCGCCCTTGGCATATTTTTCATCCTTCTCTACAGCTCAGTAGATTGTCTGACTTTTGTTCTTTTGTTTCCTACAGTATTTTCTTTTTTTTTTTTTTGAGACAGGGTCTTATGTGGACCAGTAGTCTCAGACTTGTCCTGTAGTTGAGGATGACCTTAAATTTCTGATCCTCTGCCTCCTAAGTAGGCCACCTTTCCTGGCTTTAGACTCAGGTCTTAGTGACTGACTGCCCAAGTTTCATTGGCAGATTGTACTTGTTGATTTTTTTTTTTTTTTCTGTCTTTTTGAGACAGGGTCTCCTTGTAGCCCCAGCTGTCCTGGAACTCACTCTGTAGACCAGGCTGGCCTTGAACTCACAGAGATCTGCCTGCCTCTGCCTCCCAAGTGCTGGGATTAAAGGCATGCGCCACCATGCCCGACTACTTGATCTTTTTTAAAAAAGATTTATAATTATTTTTTGTGTATGAGTGTGTTGCCTGCATGTATGTAAATACACCTGTGTCATGCATTGCCTGAGGAGGTCAGAAAAGGGCATCAGAGCCCCTGGAGCTGGAGTTGCAGATGGTTGTTAGCCGTCATGTGGGTGCTGGGAACTGAACCTGGGTCCTCTGCAAGAACGAGCCAGTGCTCTTAACTTCTGAGCCATCTCTTCAGCCCCACCCTTGTTGATCCCTGACCTAGGACAGGGCTAGTGGAGGCTTGGCTTTTGCTTCTCTTAGTTGAGTATCAAATTTGAATAAAAGAATAGTCACATAGGGGCTATTATAATAGTGATATAGGGGAGATAGCTTGGTTGGTAAAGTGCTTGCTATGCAAACATAAGGACCTGAGTTCAAGCCCCAGCATCCATTAAAAGCCAAGTACTGTGGTGTGTGTCTGTCATCCTGACACTGGGGAGGAAGAAACAGGAGGATCCCTGGAGCTTGTAGTGTAGCTGAATCCATGAGTTCCAGTTACAGTGAGAGACCCTGTCTCAAAAAATAAGGTAGAGAGGTGATTGAAGAATGATACCCAACATTGACATGTGGCCTTCACACACACACACACACACACACACACACACACACACACACACACAATCATGGTATAGCAACCAGAAGGAGTATGAACAGGGAGATGCCTTCACTTTATCAGTTGTTTTCTCCCCCCCTTTCCCTCTCTTGCCTTCTTGCCTTCTATTTATTTTTATGCTTGTTAAGCACATGCTATTCCACTTAGCTATAAGCCTAGGTTCCATCATGCTGACCCCACTTTTGAGGGATAAGTGACATACAGACAGTAGTAGTATCACTTATTGGATTCCCCACTATCAGTTGAGACCACAATATGAGCTGGTGAGTGGAGAAACAAATTGGGGTGCATTCATAATGTGGTCATCACTCAGCAGCTCCTGACACAAACAAAAGGTAGAAGCATCCTTAAGCAAGCCAAGGAAGAAGCCAGAGAAAGCCTACTTATTGAGTTTATGTGAAACTACAAAGAAAGACCATAGGGACAGAAAGCAGGTCCATGGTTGCTAGGAGCCAAAAGGTGGTGGGGGAGCCCAAGGGGATGTTTTATAACATGAGAGTGGTGCTTACTTGATTGGATGTTTGGTGAAATAAAGCAGACACTTAAAATTGACACCCTCAGCAGCAGCCCCCCCCCCCCCCCCAGCATCACAGATAGTAACATACATGGAGGGCGTCATCAATCAGAACTGAACAGTTTTCACAGTGCAGTCAAAGACCCAGGAACCCATGTCTTTCCTCCTCCCCCCCCGCCCCCTTTTTTTACTTCTAAAAAGTTTTATCTGTGGCCGGGCGCCTTTAATCCTAGCATTTGGGAGGCAGAGTTCCAGGCCATCCTGGTCTACGTACTGAGTTCCAGGCCAGCTGGGGCTACAGGAAGACCCTGTCTCAAAAACGCCAAAAAAAAAAAAAAAAAAAAAAAAGTTTTATCTGTTTGTGCTTGCGTGTAAATGTAGAAGTCAGAGGACAACTTGTGAGAGTCCGTTCTCTCCTGTCACATGGGTCCTGGGGAATCGAACTCAGTCAGGCTCAGTGGCAAGTGCCTTTACCTGCTGTGCCATCTTGCCATCTCTTACCCACATTATAATCTAAGCCCAGTTAGCAAATGCCCATCACTGTTGTAGACAGTTCATCTGACTGTTTCTGGGATTTTCTTTAATTCTGGAAAGAAGGAAACTTCTAGCTTGCCAGTGATTATTTATGGAATGTGTTACTTGTGGGTTGGCAGTTCTTTTGTCTTTCTTGACAGGAGTGTGAAACCAAGATTGCACAAGAGATAGCCAGTCTTTCAAAAGAGGATGTTTCCAAAGAAGAAATGAATGAAAATGAGGAAGTTATAAATATCCTTCTTGCCCAGGTAAGCTAAACTCTTTAATTTCATAAGTCATTTAATGGTAATTTTCAAACAGAAGCTGAACCACAGAATTTGTTAACCAAAATTGTAAAGTGATTCCAAAGGACAGTACCTATTTATGTGGCCCTACCCTGTGTTTCGTTTGCTAAAATGTCAACATGGAGAAAGAAGCTACCTTCTGCTTAGTCTCTCCTTAGCAGTTTGTTCTAAGTGATTTACTTTAAAGTCTATGTTTATTTTCCCTGATTTACAAAGATCTGCCTGCTTCTGCCTCCCAAGTGCTGGGACTAAAGGTGTGTGCCATCACGCCCAGCTTTTAGATATTTTGATTTTATTCTTTGCAGGTATAATTATTGAAGACAGATTGATTGTCTTGCCATTTCTTCATTGATTGTTGAACCTACTATATTCTAGGCATCGAGCTGAAGTTGGAGCTTGATTCTCTTTCTGAATTCAGACCAGCCTTATTCTGTTCTGGAATTTTCCAGAGTTTAAACTAGAATGGAGTAGAAGGAGTGCAGTTGAGGCTCTGGTATGTCTGTCCAGGCTTTCAGAAGCTCGTGTGTGTGGACCACTCACAGCCGAGGGTTCAGTCTTTTTCCGTTACTTAGGAAAAACACATTGTTTTGTTCAGCAAAGCCATGAAACTCTTTGGGAAGAGAATGAAGTTGCAGATGATGTTATTTCAGGGTGAGGCTTCTTGGCATATTAACTTTATAGGCATCCTGAGGCAAAGGAAAAGCATCTGTGTGCTCATGGACTCTTAGGAAAAGCAGGGTCTCAGAGCCGTTCAGTATGCATTGGCATGTAGCCATGGTGGCCTTCACCACAGATCCTAGGATACCTATGAGGGAGGAAACACCGAAACTCTTCGCCTCCAGCCTCTCATTCCCATAGCCAGAATTTTGCTGTTCCCTAAGTGCTGCTTGTGCTACAGCTATTCTCTAGCAGGAGGACCCTGTGAATTGGGAGCAGGTAGTGATTCTTTCTTTTCATACAGTTGTCATACTGCTGAGCCATCTCTCCAGCTCCAGAGATAAGATTTCTTTAACCTTAAACTTGCGTTAAACTTGACATTGATAACAGCCACACATCTGCCTTTTGGGTCCTTCTTTTCCTAGTGACACTATCAAAAGTCAGTGTGATCTTGAATCATGATAGAAAGGAAAAGCAGATTTTAAAGACTTACTGTGTGTGTGCACACACGTGTGTGCACACACCTACAGAGGCATCAGATGCCCTGGAACTGGAGTTATAGGTGGCTGTGTGGCTGCCTGATGTGAGTGCTGGGAACCCAACTTGGGTCTTCTCGAAGAGTAGCAAGTAATCTCAACCTCTGAGCCAGCTCTTCAGCCCCCAAGAAGCCAAAGCAGAGTTTGAAATTTTGATCCTGGCTTTGTCCTGGTGTGGTAAGGGAGCCTTTGAAAAGGGGCACACCAGGTTCCTGCATGGCATTTTGTAGAGAAACCTAGTCTCAAAATAACTCTGTTCCCTGTCTTGATTCTGAGGCAATGGCATGTTTTTGGTTGTGTGGTAGGTAGTCGTACCCCATGTGTTCAGCACAGAGTGGGACTGAGCAAGTCAGGCAATGTGGGAGACCCCGAAAAGGTGGCGTTCCCTTTGCTAGAGCTCTGAAAGGTGTTGACCAGTGCATCGTTTCAGGAGAATGAGATCCTGACTGAACAGGAGGAGCTCCTGACCATGGAGCAGTTTCTGCGCAGGCAGATTGCCTCGGAGAAAGAAGAGATTGAACGCCTCCGAGCAGAGATTGCGGAGATCCAGAGGTAAAGGAGTGTCACAGTGTTGGAAGTTTCCAGTCATGTTGTGCTTACTATAAACTGTTTTAGCTCTCAGACCTTCAAGTAAAAGAACTGGGCTTCTGAAATGAATCACTTTAAGTTTCTTACTTATCAGGTCTTAAAAACACCATTGTACCTAATCCACAAGTGCTGGTGATCTTGAAAATGCAGAGTGGCTGCCAGGCACACTTGTAAAGTTCCCTTGTCTCCCTTCACAGTCGCCAACAGCATGGAAGGAGCGAAACTGAGGAGTACTCCTCTGAAAGTGAGAGTGAGAGTGAGGATGAGGAGGAGCTACAGATCATTTTGGAAGACTTGCAGAGACAAAATGAAGAGCTGGAAGTGAGTTTGGGAGGGAAATGGCCAGGAATCACAGACTTCTAAAATGTCGCTGAGACCACCTATTTTTCCTCTGGAGGCTGTGGAGAGGAATTTGGGGGAACGTCTCTCCCAGCATGATGTGTTGTAGACTGTCTGTAGTGTGGCCTCGCTGACTTTAGTGTACCAAACAGAACTTTCTCTGTCCAGTCTTGCCAAAAGCCTGTTACCTAGCTGCCATTTTGAGCAGCTTTTCATCCTCTCAGAAAGGACGAAACAGTAGTGGAGGAAGGAAAGTCTCCTGAATTGGCCTGTGGATAAAGTGAGGGACAAAGTTTTCTTGTGGTCTTACACAAAGCAGTAGGTATAGACCTGCATTAGGTGAGGCTGCCTGCAAGGACCCGAGGCCCTGTTGGAGCAGGGTATGTCCTGGGGAAGAAGTAAGTAGGGGTGAGATCTGGGTTTCTGGGGCTTCTGTTCTCTAGAAAGAGCACATTGGTTCCTCAGTTTGATTTCATTTTATGGAACTTATTACAGTCCTAAGCAGAATTAGTAGTAGTGGTTTGTTGTGCAGATGGTGTAGGACCATCATTCACACAAGCCTTTTCCACTTGAGGACCAGAGTGGCTACTCTGAGTCTTGGCCTGTTTTTTAGGAAGAGGGACGGGATCAAGGCATACCTAGTTTCATGTCAAGGTGTGCAAGTGGAACTCAATATTCAGGGTTACCCCATTAACAAAGGTCATATGGTATATCTAACTGCAAGAGATGCTGGCTAAGTACTGAGGTAGGAGAAGACTGATGGATGGTGGGCAGCTGTTGCAGAAATGGAAGTTGACAGGAGTTTGGGATTAGCTGCTCTTCTGAGTTATCCAAACTGTTGAAGGACTAACACCATTTAGAATTGAGTGTGGTTTTCTATGGACTGAGTAGCACATTTCAGATGTACCCATAGACACAAAAATTTTGACATCTGAGATAAATCTTGGTTTTTATCCATAGCTTTAATTCCCTTCCCTAATTGCTGCAAAATTACTTCTGTTCTCCTTGAAGGCTGTTCAGAAGCCAGGTTAAGAAAAAAATTATTTCAAACACTAAAATACTGAAACAAGTGCTTTCTGTTGAACGTTGTTTGCCAGATGTATTTACTCTTTCTTCAGTAACTGCAAGCATAGTTTGTATTCTTACCCATTCGGAGTTGAAGTGTGGTGTAGTCTTTTGTATATTCCTGTTTGTCTTGTTTCACAAGCTAGGTTGGCTAAAACAGAACTAGAATCTTCTGTAGGATGCCTTGCTGACTGTGCTGTCCTCATCCACAGTCCTTCTGACCTTGCTTAAGTGGTAACTGCCCTTTCTGTCATTCTTCAAGATAAAGAACAATCACTTGAACCAAGCAGTTCACGAGGAGCGCGAGGCCATCATCGAGCTGCGAGTGCAGCTTCGGCTGCTTCAGATGCAGCGAGCCAAGTCTGAGCAGCAGGTGCAGGAGGACGAGGAGTCTGAGAGGCGCGGGGGCGGGGGCGCAGCACCCCGTGAAGGTGTCCTGGAGGTGAAAGCAGCTAAAGACCAGCCAAAGGCAGGCAAGGAGCAGGTCAAGCCCTCGCCTAGCAAAGACCGGAAGGAGACGCCCATCTGAGCCATGGCCACCACCGCCAGGCCCTGTGCATCTTACTGTAATGAGAGTCTCAGGCTCTCCTGCTGTACATTCTGTAAAGGCTCTTCTCAGAGATGCTTCCTCTTTCACACGTCTGACTTCTTGTCAGGCTCAGGTCCTGGGAGAGTGGAGCACTGGACGACTAGGGGCTTGTAGGGGACACATGAGTTTCCAGATAGTGTCAGCTTATTTGAAAATTAATTTTCTTTGTTAAAAATAACTATTTTAACTCTTGAGTGGCTTCTTTTAAAACCAAAAATTGTCTTTGCTTTTTTTTTTTTTTTTTTTTTTTTTTTTTAAAAAAAATTTTTTTTTTTTTTTTTTTTTTTTTTTTTTTTTTTTAAATTCACACCAGAATCAGGATCTCTCTCATCCAAGGGGGGGAGAACCAAACCAGGTCACTTCTGCTCCTGCCTTGTGACGCTGGTGGTCTTGCCAGCCCCGCAGGATCTCTGGCCACTCTTGCTTGTGCCTTTCACACCTTCTTGGTGCAGATTGTTCTGTGGGGAGCTGCCTCCTATTTTCTGACTGGTCAAAATGGCTCTCACTGGGTGTTCCTTTTACCCACCCTGTAATAACACTCTCTTTTACAGTTCTAAACCAAGTCTTGTAGCAGAGTCACCAGGATGCCCTAGTTTGGTTGCAGACAGAGGCTCCTTGTGGAACCTGCCACCATCCTCGGCAGTGCAGGTCCCGGTTACTCACTGCCAGGGATCAGTAAAAGCCTTTCCACTAGGGTGGTTGAAGGCGACCACCTTGACTTGAGGCATTCACATGGAGAATGCTTCTCAAACCAGAAACCTTTTACACAACTGACCTTCCAGGAAAACTATAATGCTTTTAGTTGCTTGCTTGGGCTAGAATGTACATGTCTCTTTGCCTGAATAAGCCATATATGCTCTTAAAGTTTAAAATTGGCCATATTATCTCAAGGAACCTACTTAGGAACTCCCTGACACAGTTGAAGAGTAGAGAAAAAAAAAAAAAAAAAGCAGTGATTCATCCCACCCCATTTTTGCTTCTCGGATCAGATGACTGCTCCGAGGCTTCTGGGAGGTCTGACTCTTAGGCAGCTGGATTTGGTTGCACTGTCAGATGAGTGGCCCCCATGAGAGGTCAAACCTGTGGCTCTGAAAACAAACCCCACACTAAGGTGATGAAACCAACCCACACGAGGGCTCTAGCCGTCACCTCCTCTCCCTCCTTCTTCCTCTCCTCCCTCCTCTCTGTCCTCCTTCTCCCCCGCTCCTCTTCCTAGTATTTATTTTCAACACCTGTTCAATGCGATTTTTTTTATCCTCTACCTATTGCACTGTTGTGACTTGTTGGCCATTATTTGATTTTTGTACGGGAAAAAAAAAAGCTTTGTTATAGAAATCAGCATACTATTTTTTTAAATCTGGAGAGAAGATATTATGGTGACTGAAAATATGATCAGGTGTCAAATATAAATGTATAAACGCCTTCTTGCTGTGTGTCCTGTCAGACTTAGTACATTCATTTTGTATTTGCTGGCAATATTGGAAGATTTCTTTTTGTTTATGTAAACTCTAATTTCTATCAAGGTGTCATGGGTTTTTAAAATTAGTATTTCATTACAAATGTCTCAATGTTGGTTAACTAATTTTTGCCAGGACCATTATTGATCAAGCAAATAAATTCAACAGCCATTTGAGAAAAAAAAAGCAAGCCTTTTTGGTATACATTCTTTCTGTGAAACATTGTGCCCACTGCAGCTGGCAGAGCTGGTGTTGGTACTTCCAGATCAAGTGTGCACAAGATGTTCTGTTGTGTTCCTTGCCTGCACATGTGAACACCACTCCATATATGTGCTCCCCCCCACTCCGTTTACATCAGCAGCTGCTTTCCACCCTTCTTCACCCATGCTCACTGCTAAGTGAGCCTGTTTGCAGACCCAGCTGACAGGCTCAGTGTGTACTTGATGAGCTCTGAAGTTCTGAGTTTAGTTTGTGGTTCTGTTGGGAAACATGCTTTGCCTTTTGTCTAGGTCAATTCCAGGTTCTGGGTGCTGGCCATGGGTGCTGGAGTTCAGAGGTTGAGTTTACAATGTGAAATGAGGACTGTGTACAGTTAGCATGCTAGGAATGGACTGGTAAAAAGAGTGTTCATTTCCTGTTTATTTTTAAAATTCCACAATTAAAATATTTAGGGGCTCAGTGGTTAAGAGCACTGGTTGCTCTTGCAGAGGACCCACATGGCAACTAACAACTGTCAAAACTCCAGTTCCAGGGGATCCAACGTCCTCTTCTGGCTCCCGCAGACATTGCAAGCATGGGTACACTTACATGTAGGCAAATACTCATACACATAAAGTAATTAAAAATAAGATGTAGGGACTGGAGATGGCTCAGTGGCTAAGAGCACTGGCTGCTGTTGCAGAGGACCCGGGTTCAGTTCCCAGAACCCACATGACAGCTAACAATTGTAACTCCAGTTCCAGGGAATCCAACACCCTCTTCTGACCTCTGTGGGCATGGCGTGACATGGGTTCACTTACATTTATGTAGACAATATAAAAATAAATATTTAAAAATATCTAAGATGTAAAGCATGAGAAACTGCTGGATATTCTATTTTGCATAAACTACACAACTAAATTTATGTAGGTGAGTTTCAGTTTACAGAAGGTTTTCTAGACACCCTGTTGTGACTACATTTAGCATCAGGGATCTGGAGATAGAGGGGCAAGGACTGGGTGAGGACCAGGATCTACTGCTTACATGACATTTTCCTTTTCACTGCAGGTATTTCTGTCCTAGAGAACATTTCTTTCAGGCGTGAACTCAGAGGTCTTCATGCTGGTGCTGCAAGTACTTTATCAACTATCTCTTCAGGCTGAAAGAAATGTTCAGAAATGCACAGAAATACCTGCAGTGAAAAGGAAAATGTCATGTAAGCAGTAGATCCTGGTCCTTACCCAGTCCTTGCCCCTCTATCTCCATACACAAAGCTGGATGTGGGGCTGGGAAGATGGCTCAGTCAGTAAAGTGTCACAAAAGCATGAGGACCTGAGTCTGAATCCCCTTTACTCACATAAAAAGCCAAGCACAATAGTGTGTGCTTATAACCCTGGCTCCGGGGAGGCAGAGAGGAGGAACCCTGGGGCTCACTGGCCAGGTAGCCTAGCCTAATTGGTGAGTGAGCTCCAAGTTCAGTGAGCGAGCCTATCTCAAAAAATATGGTAGAGAGTGATTGAAAGAGGACACCTGATGTCCACTTCTGGTCTCCACATCTGCAGACATTCACACAAACATGTACATACACCAAAACAAAATATGTTTTTGGGACCAGGCAGGTCGACCCAGCAGCAGACTGGGCTTCTGAAGCCTTCCTTCCTCCAGGGCAGTTTGCAGATGTTTCTGTAGCTTCAGCTCAGATGCAAGGAAATTAAGTCATTACTCTTTTTTTTCATTTTATTATTTTTATTTTATGTGTATGTGTGTATTGCCTGCATGTAGGTAAGTGTACCCGTGTTGTGCAATGCCCGTGGAGGACAGAAGAGGCTGTTGGATCCCCTGGGACTGGAGTTCTGGACAGTTGTTAGCGGTCATGTGGGTGCTGGGATTCGAACCTGGGTCTCCTACAAGAACAACCAGTGTTCTTGACCACTGAGCCTGGAGGCACAAATGCAAGAGCCTGTATCAGCTAGGTGAAGATTTCAGAGTAAGACCACACACTTGTAGATAAAATGACCATTGTCCCTGGGATGCACAGTTAGAAAATGGTTCTAGAGATTAGGAGACCCAGGAAGTAGAGCCAGATTGGCAAGAGAACCCTAAATTCCATACATTGCTCTTTGCAGAGCGCCAAGACGCTGTTGCTATATTCATGCTCCCCCCACCCCCAAGCCTGCACCTCCATGGATACTTGCTCTCTGTAGTCTTAGCTTTGTTACTAGATTAGTTCAGCAACCATGGGAGAGGACTGATTTAATGAATTACTTGCTTCTGTTCAATATCATGTCCTTGGCTCTTTGCTTCTGCTCCAGCAGGGTGCAGGCTTCTGCTCAGTGTGTGGTTCAGGTTAAGATTAGCTTGGCACCTGGCAGTGCTGTAGCTCAGGCTGTTTAGCTATGTACAGGTCTCCTACTAAAACTGGCTTCCAGGGGGGTATAGGAAACGCCTTGCCTTTCTTCACCTCTGGTAAGCAGTGTTACTTCGTTTTCACAATGACAAAATGAAGACAGTCATCACTTCAAAGGTTTACATTAAAAAGTGGTAAAGTCCTTAGTGTAAGGTTTTTAGCCTTAGGCTCATTTTCCCCACTCAGTATATGAGCTCCACTTTGCCATTTTGTTAAACTTCATGGGGGAACAGCCAAGTGGCAGATAACATCAACATTCTTTTTTATTTTTCTTTTTAAATGTGTGTTGTATGTACTTGTTGGTGTGGGCCTATGTGTGTGAATGAGTGTGTATGTGTGGGTCAGAGGCTGACACTGGGTGTCTTTCCTTGATTGCTTTCCACCTTTATTTTCTGATTTAGCTGGATGGGCTGGCCAGTGAGTTCAAGGATCAGCCTGTCTCTCCCCCTACTTAGCACTGGGGCTACAGGCATGCACCACTGTTGCCTAGCTTTTTACATGGGTGCTAGAGATCTGAACGCAGGTCCTCATGCTTGTGTAGCAGGCAGTCTACTAACAGCCATTTCTCCAACCCACCAACATTCTTTAGATGGCTCTGTTCCTAATCTCAAGGCCAGCCACATACTACTTCTTGCCCACTGTTTTCCAAGTGGCAGCTGGCAATGCCCTGCAGCCTGTCTATGGTCACCACAGCTTGAGATGAGAAACTAGTGTGTCTACACAGTCAGCCTGGGCCTAGAGGTGCCAAGAGTCAGAACAGGTGGATGGATATAGAGGGTTATCAGTGATTCTCCTCAGAACTGCATGCACAGGTGCCTGTTTACTGCTTGGGTTTGGAGCCTGTAGACCCCAGGTCAGAGACTCCATGCAAGAACGCAGGAACCCCTTTGGGAGGTCTCTAGCCATCTAAGAAAGGTCACCAAAATGTCTTGATTTCTCAGATTTAAGAAGATTTTATTACTGCTAGCTGGGTGTGGTGTACACCTTTAGTCCCACCCAGCACTTGGGAGGCAGAGGCAGAGGCAGAGGCAGGTAGATCTCTGTGAAATCCAGGCCAATTGGGGATACAGGGAGACCCCGTCTCAAAAAGATGACAAAAAAAAGTTACATTACAGCTATTTGCTCAGACTTCACATGTAAAGAATAGTTGTAGAGAAGGAAGTTAAAAATCCCATGGAAACTGAGGCCAGCCATGCACCTGGCTCCACTGGTTATCACTGGGACATCTCCTGGGGGGTGGGGGGGGGCTAACCTGGAGGGGACTATGGCTGTTTTGGGCTTCAGCCTCTTGACTTTCGTTGGCCTTGCCATAGGGTGGTCATGTAAAACAGAACACCCCTTATGTCTGAGTTTCAGATTAAATGTTTTTAGTGTTATGTCCCATGTAACTATTAAGTGTGTTACATTTTGATTTGCTCCATCTGGCCACCCTGCTGTGGTGTCTCAATAGATGGTTGATTGCATCCACTACTGAGGTTACTGGGCCTAAGTGCTGCACAATGGATTCTGCTATTATTTGAGAATACCCAAAGCAACCAAATACGGGCCAAAGTGCATGAAATTCTGATTGCCAGACTGGAGAGGAAGGACTAGAAGGAAGGACTCAGAACTGACAAGGTTGGGCTCGCTCTCTCTAATGTTAAATGCTAAGGAGATGTTAATAGGATGGTTCTGATCCCTAAGTTGCCAAGTACTCTGGTGCAAGGGAGAACAGCTACCCAACAGTGAGCCAGGTGGGACAGGTTGCTTTTTGTTTGACTGGCTTTTGTTCTCAAGGTGCCTTCCTAGGTGTAGGTTTGACTCTGCCTACTGTGGTCACAACAGACTGGCACTGCCCAGTGGGCTGTGGACCTGGGCTCAATGCTTTTGAAAACACTGATTTGCTTTGAGAAAATAACAAACAGGGTAGATGTTTAGCATTCTTTTGAGCACTGCAAGATATCAAAATTACATGAAGAGTCAGTGTGAAGGTGAAGAAAGCACCAGCATCCTCCTCAGTCAGGCTTTCCAATTGATTCTTGCTAAGATCTAGGCTCCACCATTCCCCTGCTAAGTTGATCTGCTGGAGCAGCCTGGATTCACAGCAGACTTGGGTGCATGCTCACACCTGACACCTTTCTAAATGACCAACTCTTCACTAATTAAAAAGTCACAAGAAACTGAGGAAAATCTTAATGACCATGCAGAAGAGCCAAGCTGGCTAGGCCAGCAGCCTCTGCACACCTCCCTTTCATCATGGGCTCCCAGATGAAAGTGCCCTTCTTTCTTTCCCATTACCACCTGCCTGTGGAACATTTCTTCCTTGCAGAACTTTCCTCTGCTCCAGTTCCTCAGGACCACATAGGCGCCATCATGTGTTCCTTGCTGCTCAAGGCTATAAATCTGCTGGGGCCTCCAGGGCTGTGCACACTAGGCTTGGGGATTATTGCTGAGAATTGCTGGTGTTCTCTTGGAACGTCTAAAAACACTCAATAGCTGTTCTGTGTTCAGTCAGTAACAATCAGGGGTGTTATTGCTATGAACAAAGCTGATTGAGGTAAAATATGCATATAGTAAATTTACTAAAAACCACAAAAATATCAAATCTTCCAAATTTAAATCAGCAAAATTTCAAAAAGACTTGGTAGAAACAAACCCAGAGCAGTGATCCAAAACAATACCTGGACTGAAACTTAATCACCAGTCTTCTGTCAAGTTTTAGAAACTAGAGGAATAATTTTCTTAGAGGAAAATTATGGAACCCTAGTCCTCAAATATGCTTGTCAAGAACTTAAAAAATTTTTTTGACAATTTTACTTTTATGTGTATGAGTGTTCTGCCTATATGTATGTAAGTGCACCCAGGCAGGTAATATCCATGGAGGACAGAAGAAGGCATCAGATTCCCTGGAAGTGGGAGTCATGGATGGTTGTTAGCTGCTATGGGAGTGCGGGGAAGGTAACATGGGTCCTCTGCAAGAGCAACCAAGTGCTCTTCCTCAGAGTTAGGTTCAATAGCCTTGGCACCCTCAGCCAGAGCCTCTATCCTGTGCTGCCAGTTAGTATGTCCCATGCCCCTAACATAGGAGGCACAGTTGATCATTAAGAGTCCACACTGAGATGCCTCCATAGACAGAGGCACCCCAGCAGCCAGAAGAGCCACTGAAGGCTGAGGTTTTGTAGCAAGGACTGCCAATCTTACCTGCTGGTCCACTAGCATAGAGGAGCTTCAATCTGGAGACAGAATTCAAGAAAAACTAAAAGTGGTTGGGTATTGCAGTTAACTTTAATCCCAAAATTTTTAAGAAAAAAGGTCACGTGCAAAACTCCCAGAAGGACACATGGAACACTAGCTGAGCTTCCACAGGTCAGAAGGTACAAACACTTCTGGAGAAAGGAAGGGCTGGAGGTCCCCTGGGGAGAGGTGACCAAGTGGACTAAGCAATTCTGAAAAACATGGTTTCTTCCTCCTCACTATGAACTGAAGTGGGAGAGGGCTATGTACTGCAGCAGTGTCACATTCAGCAAGGCCAAATAATAGAACTTGGTGTTTAGAGAGGTTGCACATCAAAGCCAAATTACTTGGGTGTTATCTTCAGTCTACTTGGAAGCCAGTCATTGCCCACACCTATGTCTGACCTAAGATGCTTGTGACTATCAAAAACCTTTGCACTGTGTTCTTAGCAAGCCATAGCTTCCATCAATCCAAAAGCTACAATGACACTAGATAACATGGGAGGCCTGTTACAGTTTTGCTGTAGCCCACATACCTGATGCTCCCACCAATGTATTTGAAAACTGTCTTGATTTATAACTTTGTTCTGCTACTATAAAACCTTCATGAAACTGTGATCTCACAGGAAAATGGTATTTGGGGTAACGTGAACCTGTATTCCTGAACCATGGTCACTCATACTTAGCTCCAAAATAAACTCTTACTCTCAAGTGAGAGCTGTGCTTTGGCATAAGCATTTACCCTCTCAACAGTCCTCCAACTAGTCTAAGACTAGCCACACAGTATTAAGTAGCTATTAGGTATTTATTGTTATCTTGCATTGTTTATAAACTTGGTTTATTATGGTAATACATTATCATTGTCCTCATTTTCACAACAGGAAAATTGGTTTGCTGTTGTTCTCCCCTGGGAGACTCCACTGTCTACCTCTGCAGGTGTTATGCTTGACTGTTTGAATCTGTTTTCTTTTTAGCAGACCCTGCTTGGGAAGACTGTACATTAGACAGGATCCAGCACCCTTGCTAGGTCAGAACAAGGGCTCCTGCTCCTGCTGCCCCACCCATCTCAGCTGGCCACTCATAACCATTCTCACCATGTCAACTGCTGAGTGAGGAGCTGATATTTTCTGATTTTGAATTCCATCAAAGAGCAATCAAACCTGGAAGGCCTTAAACGTACTCTAAGTTGCTAAACAAGGCAGGTGCCTCTCTGTGTTCAGCCCCGAGACCGAAAGTTACAATGAGTCTGAACCCTGTGAAGCCTATGGGGTGAGGGCTGGAGGGATGTCTCAGGAGGGTATCAAATGGCAGGAAGCCACAGTTTTTCATTTTATTTACTTATTTTTATTTTACTTTATGTGTATGAGTGTATTGCCTGCATGTAAGTAGGTACATCCATGTTATGCGGTCAGTGCCCGTGGAGGTAAGAACAGGGCCTTGGGTCCCCTGGAACTGCAGTTATGGACAGTTGTTAGCTGCCATGTGGGTGCTGGGAATTGAACCTGGGGTCTGCAAGAGCAGGCAGTGCTCTTAACTGCTGAGCCATCTCTCCAGCCCCTAAAGCTGCACATTTTAAACTTCACTGTACTTGGACATACCATAGATTTTTCCTCCTAGAACAGTTACTGCCACTGTCTTAAAAAGCTAGCTGCTAATGTAGGAGTCTAATGTCATTGTAGAACTAAAATTCTGAGGAACAAAAGTGGATTACTGTAGTAGAGAATGTGAACTTTAAAAGTCAGGTTAAATGAAACTGAGGCTACCCTCTCCTACAAACTCTGCTCTGAGGCTGTTTTCAAAGGTTTTTGAGATCCAACCATCTGGCCAACCACACTGCTCTGGCCCATTACCCATTAAAAAACATGTTAGCTCTGGATTTCTTTCTCTATTTGAACATCTTTCACAATCAATTGCTTCACTCATATTAGTACTGCACAGACATTCACAGACTTCTATGTAGGGGTTTACAGAGGAACAGCTTATGTCTTATACCCCATACAGGGTCCTTGGAAACCTCTCTTCTGACTTGTGGAGTTCCCATAGCTGGGAAAGTAGAACCAATACTCATGAAGCACCACAGGGATTCAGATGGGGTTTCACACATGGCCTGTGGTAGCAATGAACATTTACATAAACAGCACTAAGGAAACAACCCTGTGGGAAATGGAAGGCTTTACTAATTCCCATTTTACAGATGAGGAAGTCAAGGTTCTGTGATACTTTTTGGTATTTCGGCAGCTTTAGAGCAATCCCCAAGGCTGCTGTTCATGGTCTCCCTGGTCTTTGGGTTGCAGTGAGAGTTCTAGAAGGCACTGCTTTCTGCCAAGAGCAGAACTGACCAATGATTCTAAAGACCATGGAACTAGTTAAAGACAAAAAATTGAACCTACTTCCCCCATTTTATGCTAAATCGTCAATACAGGTCACAAACTGCATTTATTTGCAGACATTTAGAAAACAAATGTGGGTGATATCTCTCTTTATAGATCTTATTAATAAATTTTATTTGGACAAGAGAACTTGTGCCACGACAGTTCTAACAACATGATTAAAGACTGCACACTCCCAGAGTGGTCACAGGTATGTACAGCATGGGATTAAAAGTTGCACCTCAGAGCTGACCATGATCAAGTTAAAAACACCTGACATACAATATTCGTGCTAAGAAATTTCCTTCAGGTCATGACCAGCATGAAAAAAATCAGGAGAGAGATATTCAGCAAACATTCTGTAAATGTGTACAGCAATATGCTGCATTTAGGAGTTAAAATCAGATTCTATTTTAGTGTTAACATCAAGCCCTTAGGAGAAAAAAAAAATCTCCTTTTCCACTTATACACGCCAAGAACTATTCACACTTAGGGCTGGGCTGCATGGCCATGGAGCTGAACAGGCTCTGCGCCTGGAAGAAATGCTTAGGCTAATACTGAAGGTCTTTCATATCCGGTGCATAGCCGCCTTCTGGCCAAAAGAATGTCATTTATCAGTCGTTAAATAAAACGAGGAGAAAGCAATGCAGGTCTCTGGGCACCTCATCCTTTCAGAAGGAAAATGCTCTGACAATTCAAGTTTCATTCAGTCAGGAAGATGAAAGCGAGTTAAGGCTTTGGTGACAATTATAATCCTCTGAGAAATTACTTTCCCTTAAGTCAAGATAAGATAATAGTGTTTTACTGTACTTTCTCTTGACTCTTAAAACCCGTGGTATTGGGAGCAAGCAAACTTGCACCTGTTACTGAGGCTGCAAGAGGAAGGTTCCCCCCGACAACTGTCCCAGGCTGGTGAAGGGCGCTTAAACCTTGGCTCTTGTGGAAGCAGGAAGGACACCACGGTTCGGGTTTTCTAATAGGTTGAGGAAGCAGTGCTCATTGCATCTTCAGAGATTTTGGTACTGGAGGGGTGGATGCTTGCAAAATACTTGACGTCACTGTCTCGATCCATCTGAAGGGCCATGATGGTCTGTTCCACTGCCTCCTGATGACAGCTAGCAGAGGCTAAGAAGTATTCTGGAAGTGACATAGGCAACACACAAGATCAGTCTGATACTGGAGTTCAGTCAAGTATAGTCAAGCAAAGAAAGTTCTTAGTCTTGGGACTGGAGAAATGGCTCGAGTTAAGAACACCAGTTGCTTCTGCAGAGGACCCAGGTTTGGTTCCCAGAATCCACAGGGCAGCTAACAACTATCTGTAACTCTAGTTCAAGGGGATCCAACACCCTCTCTGGCCTCTGAAGGCAATGAATGTACAGGTACACTTACATACACGTGGGCAAAACACATACACATAAAAAATAAATTTTAACGAAGTTTTTAGTTGGGGCTGGAGAGATGGCTCAGCAATTAAGAACACTGAATGTTCTTGCAGAAGACCCCGGTTTGAATCCCAGCACCCACATGGCAGCTAACAACTGTCTGTAACTCCAGTTCCAGGGGATCTGACGCCCTCTTCTGACCTCCGTTGAGTATTACATGACACGGGTGCACTTACACACATGCAGGCAATACACACATACACATAAAAATAATAAATAAAATATTTTAAAAAGTTCTTAGTCATAAATACTGTTTTTCTATAAGTATAAACATAAGTCATATTGACTCAAACAGTTTTCAAGCTGATTTGCTAGAGGGAAAAAAAGTACCATAATAAAAGGGAACTGTGAGATTTATGATTGTTTTATGACACACACAAGCTCTTGGTAGTGAATGAGCTAAGGTGTATTAAAGTAATAATTAAAAACACCATTTTGGGGACTGCAAAGATGGCTTAGCAGTTAAGAACACTGTTCTTGCAGAAGACCCAGGTTCGAATCCCAGCACCCACATGGCAGCTGACAACTGTCCCTAACTCCAGTTCCAGGGGATCTCACAGACTCTTCTGTCCTCTGCGGACACTGCACGACACGGGTGCACCTACCTACATGCAGGCATAACACTCATACACATAAAAAAAAACAACCCCCCCACCATTTTTTAGCTATTGGCTTGGTAAAAGTAAAAATACTTTATTTCCCCTTTTTGTTTTTAGACAGGGTCTCCCTGTAGCCTCAGCTGGCCTGGAACTTGCTATGCAGACCAGGCTGGCCTTGATCTCAAAGAGAACCACCTGCCTCTATCTCCCAGTCCTGGGATTAAAAGTATGTGCCACAATGCTTGGCTGGAAGACACTTCTAAACACTATATACATACTCTTTTTTTTCTGAAAAAAGCAAGGCATTCTTCTCTAGCCAATTATATTTTTATTTTCTTTACAAAATTTATATGAATAGCAAAGAAAAAATATTAATTTATTCTTATATGAAGTTTATTACAAGTTTGTTCTGAGCTTCAGTCAAGAATGTACATATTCAAATATGTGTGGCACTTGGAGCCAGCAGTCAGAATACCAGAACCAACCTAAATCCTGGACCTTTATTTGTAGCCAAACAAATACTATGGGATGTCTTTCTGCCTCATGAATAAAGAAAAGAAAAACAGACATGTTTCCTGGACAACCAGCCACAGTGCCACACTTATCAAGTGAGAGCTCAGGCAATGCATCTTCAGTCATGTATCAATGTCCATTTCAAAAGTTTTATTACATTTATTTATTAACTTTTTTTTTTTTTTAAAGTCAGGGTCTCCCTGTAGCCTGGAATTCACTATGTGGACCAGGCTGGCCTAGAGATCCACTTGCCTCTGTTTCCTGTTATTTATTTAATGAATTGAGTGTTATGTGGACCTGTGTGCCATGTCACACGTATGGAGTTCAGGGGACAACTTTCAAGAGCTGGTTCTCTCCATCATGTGTATCCTGGGGATTGAACTCAAGTTGTCAAGCTTGGTGGCAAGTACCTTAATCTGCTTAACTAAGCTATCTTGCTAGTCCCTCATTTCAAAAAATTTTAAGAAATTTTGTGTTATGTGTGGTTTATGTATGTTTTTGTGTGTAGCATGTAGGGGACATGTGCACATGGAGGTGATAGTTTGATGCTGAGTGCCTGGATTTCTTTCTACCTTTATTTTATTCTCTCAGTGAACCTGAAACCCATCAGTTTGGCTAGACTGGATGGCTTATGAGCTCCAGGAATCTGCCTGTCTCTGCCTCCCTAGCACTAGGATAACCAATGCTTGCCACCATGCCTGGGTTCTTGAGATCAAACTCTGGTCCTTACATGTGCAGAGCAAGTACTTTACAGACTGACCTGTCTCCCAAAACCTCATCATTGTCCAATTTTTAAATTTTTTGTCTTTTTGAGACAGGATCTTCCTATAGCCACAGCTGGCCTTGAACTCACATGTAGACCAGGCTGGCCTTGGTCTCACAGAGATCTACCTGCCTCTGCCTCCCAAGTGCTGGGATAAAAAGGCGTGCGCTACCACACCCAGTCCCTACCACACCCAGTCCCTCTGATGTGGTGGTGCACACCTTTAATCCCAGTACTCAGGAGGCAGAGGCAGGTGGATCTCTGTGAGTTCAAGGCCAGCCTGGTCTACATAGTGAGTTCCAGGACAGCTGGAGCTACAGGGAGACCCTGTCTCAAAAAGACCAAAAAAAAAAAAAAAAAAAGGCATGCGCTACTACACCCAGTCTCGTTCAATTTTTTTTAAGACCACTAAGGGTTTTGGGTTTTTGTTTTTTTTCTTTTTTGAGAGTCTCCTTATAGCCCCAGCTGGCCTGGAACTTGCTATGTAGACCAGGCTGGCTTTGAACCAGGTCTACATAGTGAGTTCAAGGTTAGCTGGGGCTACAGGAAGACCCTGCTGCAAAAGAGATCTGCGCTTCTGCCTCCCAATTGCTAGGATTAAAGGTGTGCCCCACCATGCCTGGCAAGACCACTAAATTTTAGGTTATAAAAATAACATGCCCAGGATAAAAGAAATTTCCAAAACACTGATGTTCTTATTAAAAGACCCTTTAGGGGGAGGGGGAGCAAAAAAAAAAAAAAAAAAAAAAAAAAAGGCTAAGACCCTTTAATCTTCTGTGTAGTCTGAGGAAAACCATCATGAACATCTTAAATCTATCTTCCTGTCAGATTATTTTCTATGAATACACACTATTCTGTTTGCATGTAGTCCAGGAACTTCCTTCCCCTCCACATACAGTCACCCACCTACCTTTTTCTAGTAGAGTTTGTCTTAATGTTTTTGCAAGCAGCACTCTAACGTTTGGTACTCTGTCATTTGCCAAGGTCAGCAAATGTGGCATCAGATGCACAGCAAACTGGTCCATGGGGAGGCAGTCGTCCTCAATGACAGTCTGATGGAAGGAAGCACTGCTTCAGAACTATTAGGCCAGCTACCAAACTACGAGACAGCTGACAAAGCCTTTCACAACAACTTAAGAGGTATGTGTTTTACTTTTTTTTTTTTTTGTCTTTTGAGACAGGGTCTCCCTGTAGCCCTAGCTGTCCTGAACTCACAATGTAGATCAGGCTGGTCTTGAACTCACAAAGATCTGCCTGCCTCTGTCTCCCAAGTGCTGGGATTAAAGGTGTGCACCACCACGCCTGGCTTAGTTTTACTTTTTAAACCAGAATTCCATGTACATGGGAACTCAACCTATTAAAAATACCTAAATGAAATGAAGGTAGTCAAAGGATATAAAGTTATACTCAAACAAGTGAATTAAGCCCTACATAACTCAAAGATATACTCTGACTACTTTTACTACCGAAAAAGAAAAAAGAGGGGGGAAAAAAAAGAAGAAAAACTAGCATTTTGAATAGATCTAAGACATATTTACCCTGATGGGAACGTTACATAATGTATTGAAACATCATATGGTACCTTAATTAGTATGAGTATT
>NW_008339923.1:8195659-8212060 GCF_000622305.1 Nannospalax galili
GTTTTGAGACATGGTTTCATGTAGCTGGGGCTGGCCTAGAACTTGCTATGTATTTGGGGCTGGTCCTGAACTTGTGATTCTCCCGCATCTACCTCACATGTGCAGAGGTTACAGTTGCATACCACTAATCTTGGCTTTAGATGCCATTTTAAATTGTTCTTCAGAAATACAAGGCGGCCAGCCATACCTTCCTTTCCAGCCTGTGCTCTGGTTGTCTGATGGGTAGTGTGTATGGAGTGTGCACATTGTGGCAAATGTATGTGTGGGTGTATAACACATGGGGTGGTACTAGCTTTAAGATGTACTCAGTTGACTGAAAGGATGAGCCAGACAGATGCTTAACTACAGGAGCAAAATGATCCTAAGGACAGCCCAATAGTATCTTTTGTTCCTCAGGATAAAGAAGAGGGTCTGGGAGAGGCAGGGACTGGAAGGAGCTTCTTGAGTAGGTGGTGCCAGGCCTTTCTCACCTGGCAGACGAAGACAAAGGCTTGCCGACCAGACCACTTGGGACACCTGCCAAAGTTCTCCACTAGCTCATTGATGAGGTCTACTCCAAAGGTCGGGGGTGTTGCTGTGTGAAGCTTCTTCACCATTTCGCTGACCTAGAGGGAGGCATAAAGTGAGGCACAGCTTCTGTTCTGTGACCTTACACAATGCTGACTGAATATTTAAAAAGCTTAAACATACCAACTTGTAGGAAATCCAACGAACAGAGGAAACTTTGTCTGCACACAGGTTCAGAGCAATGGGACGTAAATAATCATAAACATCTCTGGGACTATATAATTCTAGAAGTAAAATCAGCTGTCTACAAAGATGAATGACAAAAATAAAATTCAACCAAGGGTTAAAAACAAACAAGACAAAAGTAATCATATGAATACTTAAGATTAAGATACACAAAAACTAGTGATGAAGCAGACCTCTCCTTGCACAGGGCTACTTTTAGGCTCTGAATAGTCAGAAATGCATCTCAAGGCCAGCAAGTTCAAGGCTTGCTTCTTCCCCGAGGAACAAAAAGCAGCAGCTGTTGGACTGCTCACTGTGCTGTGTTTCTGGATGTGGTTTATCCCCAAAGGGTCATGTACTGAAAAACTTGTGCCCAGTATGACTGAACCGAGAAGTAGATGAACCCTTAAGAGGTGGGGCCTAGAGGAAGGTGATTAGATCTCAGGGGCCCCATACTCTTAAGTGGAATTAACAGAGTTTAGGAATGGGTCAGTCATGGAACTGGGTTAGTTCCTAAGAGAGAAGATTGTTTTACAAGAGAAAGGCAAGGCTGGGATAGAGCTCAGTAGTACAGGATTCTCATGCATTTGTATACATGGTGGTAAGTTTCTTATCCTTTATCTCTTCCATGTGTGACAGCAGCAGCAGCAACATAACACCTCCACTTTCCAGCCACCAGAATCATAAACCAAATTAACAGTTTCTTCTACATATCACTCAGCACCAGGTATTTTGTTACAGTATCAACAGATGAGACTAAAACATTCAAGGATGGAGACAGCGCAAAGCACTTTCTAGTCTGTTCTTTTTAAAATTTATTATTTTTATGTGTATGAGTGTACTGCCTGCATGTATGTGACTGCACCTGTGTTGTGCAATGCCACAGAGGTTAGAAGAGGGCTCCGGATTCCCCTGGAACTGGAATTAAGGATGGTTTGGAGCCACCATGTGGGTGCTGGGAATTGAACCTGGGTCCACTGCAAGAGTGGTCAGTGCTGTTAACCACTGAGCCATCTCTCCAGCCCTCTAGTCTGTTCTATTGGAACATGGCACATGGTTTGGAAGGGGCTGATGATACTCCACGTACAAAAGCGTAAATGGTCTCAGTAGGAAAGCTGTGGCAGGCAGAGGTGGCCCATCATGCACTTGTCAGGACTTCACCAACCTCTCAGGGCATTTGCTAGGGGCAAGAGAATTAGGAAGTCCTCTCATGACATCAAACAGTATTAATTTCCATAAGGGCATATCCCTCTGGAACATGATAAGGGACACAAACTGTCTCATCTGAGTGCACAGAGAGTTTGAGAAGAGGCACCTATCAAGAAATGCAAGAAAAAAAACCAGCTGAAGCTGCAGCCAGTGCCCAGGCTGATGTTGATGGCACATTAGTCAGCAATGTAGGCCTGACATGAGGGATCATTTCCCTTCCTGAAAGGCTCCTGATCTTCCAGAGGGTATGTACCTTGCCTGGGTTAGGATAAGACAATGGAGAGGGCCCCCAGAAGGTAAAAGGTGACTGATGGGCATCAGGGGTAATGTGAAACAGCAGATGCTGCCTGTATCCCTTTCTCTTATAAAGCAAAGGCCTAGCTAGCTGGTGGAGGGCCATGAGCTTGGGCAGACACTGTAGCTAGGGGAGAACAGGTACTCTAAAGGAGGGGCAGGAAACCTTACTATTAGAACACAAAGATCTGGAACAGTAAGCACAAGGGCCAAGATCTCCTCAGCCCTGCACTTGTTTTAAAAATGGTATTAATGGGCCTTCTCTTGATACTAAGCAAATACCTCCTACTGCTAGAAGGGAGGGAGACCTGCCCAAAACTGACCATAGGTGTGGACAGAGGCTGGCTGCCCATGTGAGGGGATGGATCTTTTGAGAAAGCCCAGGCACCAGGGCCCTACCAATGAGCCGGAAGGGGAGAGCCAGAAGGGGAGACTTCCTGGTACATGAGTGCAGGGCCTGAGAGCTGAGTAGGAAAAAAAAAAAATAAATAAATAAAAAAAAATCAGCTGGCAATCCCAGTCCCACTTTCAGCAAAGGTAAGAGTCCCTGAGTAACACTCACTGAAGGTGGCAGTGTGAAGACAGCATCCAGTGAACTGATACCAACTACATTTGTTAACATCCCATGCCATGGAAGCCAGGGCCCTAAGGGGCATAACATGTGTGTACTTATATACATGGAGACAATATACTCATATACATAAAAAAAATAAAAATAGGTGAAATATTTTTTTAAAAAAGCATGAGAAAGGAACAGGAGACGGAAGCTGAGGTACACAAGGCCGAGAGGAAATGCAGAAGAGAGAGAAATGACAACACTACCACATAAACCGTTGGAACTTACTCAGCTAGTTCAGCTCGAAAGCGCCAATTTCTACTATTATCTGTCACCAAAAACTCCTGAAGTTGATAAAGATATTCTCTTCTTTTGTCAATATGAAGAAGCTAAAGTAACAAAAACATTTTTTTTTTTTTAAAAACCAGGACAAAGCACAGGCATTATTTCGTTGATTAGATAGCTTGAAAATGGACTATAAGTAATAAAGTTAATTATCCTGGAGAAGAAACATGGCACTTCTATTTGCTGTGTATGTGTGTATGTGTCTGTATGGGGGGCAGGAGGGGGGATGGAGGTGGTGCCCAAGCATGCAGAAGCTAGAGGGTATCCTGAGTCTTCCTCTATTGCTTTCCACCTTAGTTTTGGAGACAGGGTCTTTAACTGAACCTGAAGTCTGATGTTTGGCTAGGCTGGATGGCTGGCCACTGAGTTCCTGGGGTCTATCTGTCTCTGCCACCCAGTGCTGGGGTTACAGACCCATGCAGCCATGTTTGGTTCTTATGTAGGTACTAGGAATTTGAATTCAGGTCTTGTTTTCACAGTCAAGTGTTAAGAGCCATCTCCCCAAGCCTTTTACTTTTTTTAAAAAAATTTTATTTATTATTTTTATTTTATGTGTATGCGTGTATTGCCTGTAAGTAGGTAAGTGCACCTGTGTCATGCAATGCCCTCAGAGGGCAAAAGAGGTTGTTGGATCCCCTGGGACTGGAGTTATGGACAGTTGTTAGCTGCCACGTGGGTGCTGGGATTCAAACCTGGGTCTTCTGCAACACCAACCAGTGTTCTTAACCACTGAGCCATGTCTCTAGCCCCAACCTTTTACTTGTTTTAAAAATGGGTATTACTGGGCCAGCAAGATGGCTCAGCAGGTAAAGGTGCTTGTTGCCAAGCCTGAAAACCTGAGTTCGATTCCCAGGACCCACATGATGGAAGGAGCAAACCAACTCCCATAAACCATAACCAAAACCGCCATAAGCATGCTGCAGCATGTGTGCACCCCCACACACAATACACACATACACAAAATAAATAAAATAATTCTTAAAGGACATTACACTAACTTTCCTTTGAATAATTATATTTATCTTTAAGTAATCACCATCTGTAATGTAATGTAACAGTACCCCAAGGTTCAACCTAATCTCCTACATACACATCTTCATTACCACACTCTTTGAGGACAGTGATTATGCTTCTAATCACACACATGGGTTCAGTGGGTGGCACATAGTAGGTGCTTATATATACTTGTTGAATAAAAATCACAAAACAGCAATGTATCCTAGTAACTGACACACTAATATTTAAATGACTAATATTTAAATGAAGGTTTATAATCAACAAGAGGAAAGACCCTAAAATTCGATACGAATGGAAACAAACCTAACTGTATACAAATTAGATCAGAATCACACAGGATAGGGGCTAGAGAGATGGCTCAGGGGTTAAGAGCACTGACTGCTCTTGCAGAGGATCCGGGTTCAATTCCCGCACCCACATGGCGGCTACGAACTGTCCTTAACTCCAGTTCCAGGGGAATCCGAAGCCCTCTTCTGACCTCCACTGCATTGCACGACACGGGTGCACTCACATACATGCAGGCAATACGCTCATACACATAAAATAAAAATAATAAATAAAATATTAAAAAAAAAGAATCACACAGGATAAAGCTCAAGTTGAACATGACCTCTGACTTATGCTGTCAAGGGCGGGTTTCTACTACAAGACAGAGTGCTTGATCTTGATCATCACTCAGTTGACTTCATGGTGAAGTTTTATTATTGAGAATGCTTTATGAATGCTTTGAAATTAAGCAAATGACTAAATATATTTGTCATTTTAAAATGTTGGGCCGGGCGTGGTGGCACATGTCTTTAATCCCAGCACTTGGGAGGCAGAGGCATTCGGATCTCTGTGAGTTCAAGGCCAGCCTGGTCTACACAGTGAGTTCCAGGACAGCTGGGGCTACAGGGAGACACTGCCTCCAAAAAAAAAGACCGAAAAAAAAAAAAAATTCTAATCATGGGGCTAGAGAGTTGGCTCAGTGGTTAAGAGCACTGACTGCTATTGCAGAGGACCTGGGTTTGATTCCCAGCACCCACACGGCAGCTATGAACCGTCCTTAACTCCAGTTCCAGGGGAATCTGAAGCCCTCTTCTGACCTCCACAGCACTGCACAACACGGGTGCACTCACATACATGCAAAACCCAAAAACATTTAAAAAAAAAAAAAAAAAAAAAAAAGGTCTAATCATGAAAGAAAAGAAAAAAATGACTCAAAGAAAGAACAGGGAACAGTATCAACAATATCAAATTAGCAGTAGTTTATGTCATGAATGCAAAAATGTTTCAGGAGATGGATGTACTTAATCTGATTGAAACAAAATACAAGATTTACATGTATTGAAATATCACATGGCACTTCATAAATAAGTATCAGTTAAAAATAACTTAAATAAGGCTGGGCATGGTGGCCACACCTTTAATCCCAGCACTCAGGAGGCAGAGGCAGGTGGATTTCTGTGAGTTCGAGGCTAGCCTAGTCTACACAGTGAGTTCCATGCTATTGGGGCCACAGGGAGACCCTGTCTCAAAAAACAATACAAAAACTAAAACAAATAAAACACCCCAAAACAATCATAATAATTTTAAAAAGTCAAACAACCTTTTAACTTCTGTCTTTGGAAAAAGCCTAACAGAAATGATCCTCAGGAAGAGTGCAATGTCCTCAGTCCATGGATCCAACACCACCTACTATTGGGAAGTGACCCAGTCCACAGTGCTAGAGAACTAGGATGGAGACAGCTGGGCCCAAGAACAAATACATACTTAAAACTGAGGGTACAATTCAAAAGCTAATAGGAGGCAGCATTAAGCGATTCCTATTACCCAAATCTGATGTTCAAAGAAGTGACAGAAATGGACAATGTTATAAATCCCTAAGTCTATATGGATATTATCAAAGCTTTCAAAAACAGGAAGAGAGAAGAGGCACTCTACTTTTACATGGGGATACTATCCGATGCAAATATAAGGAACTATGGTAACAGAAAACTGGTATTTTATGACTCACAACACCTGCCTTAGCTAAAGATTCCTGTGACTGTAGGAGCAATGGACTGGGGACAAGACACTCACAGTACTCATTTCTTTAGTTTCTTACTAGCCACTGTGGGAATGGCTGCTTTCTAAAACCGAGACCCACAACGGGAGGTGTTTATATCATGTTACGCCTGAGGTGTAATGCATTTGGAAAAGCAGATCATACCATGCTCAACAAACCTTATGGCTCTTTCTCCACTAAGGAGCACAGAAACCTTGCTATCTCTCTCTCTCTCTCTCTCTCTCTCTCTCTCTCTCACACACACACACACACATTTAGGTTTTGGAGTAGAATTTTAGTTTGTTTTTTTTTTTAATTATTTTTTCTAAATCTATATGAGCATTTTGCCTAAATGTATGTAAGTGTACCTGTGTTATACAGTGCCTGCAGAGGCCAGAAGAGGGCATCTGATCCCCTAGGACTGGAGTTACAGATAGTCGTTAGCTACCATGTGGGAGCTGAGAACTCAATTCAGGTCCTTTGCAAGACTAGCCAGTGCCCTTAACTGCTGAGTCAAATTTTTATGCAAAAGAATATAAAGTTACCTTTAGAAAATCATGCAAGTGTTTAAGAACACCTATCCTGACTTCATCCAGGTCTTTTAAAAATCCATTAAAAATTGGAACCAGATCTGCAGCTGTCAACTGATCTCCAAGAATAACTGCAAGCTCATGGATGGAGAATGCCAAAGTTCTTCGAACTTTCCACTGTAGAAATAAAACATTGTGTTAGGAATCTAGATACAAAGTGCTTAGTAGATTGAATATTACTAATCTCAAAAAATTAAATCAGGGCTGGCAAGATGGCTCAGGTAGAGGTGCTTATGCACAAACTCGACACCTGAGCTCTACCCCCAAGTCCTACAAATTAGCAGGAGAAAACGGAATCCCCAGAGTTGTCCTTTGACCTCCACACATACCCAGCAGCACACATCTGCCTGCACTCCAACATATACACAGTTTTAAAAAATTACAACAGAATAGAACAGGAACTATGTTAAAAACTTCTGTTATGTGTCAAATGTGATTAAACATTCAAATCAATGTACAGTTTCATTTATGAATAAAAATATTTGACAATCACTAATAATAATTCTATAGTTTTTTAAATATTTTATTTATTATTTTTATTTTATATGTATGAGTGTACTGCCTGCATGTATGTGAGTGCACCCATGTCGTGCAATGCCTCAGAGGTCAGAAGAGGGCTTCGGATTCCCCTGGAACTGGAGTTAAGGACGGTTCACAGCCACCATGTGGGTGCTGGGAATTGAACCCAGGTCCTCTGCAAGAGCAGTCAGTACTCTTAACCGCTGAGCCATCTCTCTAGCCCCTTCTATAGTTCTTTGAACACAACATCCTGATTTTTTGACATCCACAGGTACTAAAAATTATCTTGTGGCCCCCTCAACTCTTCCCTTCAGATTCTTGTAATGCCTAACTTGAATAAAATCCCAAACTTGTTTGTGTGGAACTGAGAATTTAAGAAACATAAGAACAGGAAGTTTTTTTTTTTTTTTGTGCGTATAGCACATGTACATGCATGTGTGAATACATACATACATACACACACACACACACACACACACACACACACACACACACACAGACAGACAACTACATTCCTAAACACTCCAGCTCACCACATGAAAAAAATAAAGGCACCCTCCTGTGGAGGACAGGGACAGAAAAAGGCATGGGACCTGTGCATTCAGGGCACCCTGAGTTCTATGGAATAAAGACCGCTGACTGTGGAATCAGATAGCAAGGGCCTTATGAGTCTATGCCCAGAGCCAGCACTTAGGAAAGCAGAAATGCATAAATTCACTGCCCTGGGTCCTAGTTTTCTGATCTCATGTCAGAGGGGAACTATTTTAACTAGCTGAGTCAATATCATTCTTGCCTTGGAAAAGCAGTAACTATTATGAATTTATTCACTGTGTAAATTAGTCTAAGTGACTGCTTTTGTTGTTAAGACCTGTAACCTCAGCTGGCCTGGAACTTGCTATGTAGACCAGGGTGGCCTGGATCTCACAGAGCTCTACCTACCTCTGCCTCCTGAGTGCTGGGATTAAAGACATGTGCCCCATCATGCCTGGCTAAATGACTGCTTCTCTCTCTCTCTCTCTCTGTCTTTTTGAGACAGGGTCTCCCTGTAGGTCCAGCTGGCCTTGATCTCATGCAGCTCTAACCTGCTTCTGCCTCCTGAGTGCTGGGATTAAAGGCATGTGCCACCACGCCCAGTTTGCTTTCTTAATAGATAAGATTAATTTCACTATTAAGAATGGAATTTCTTTTGTTTGGGTTTTTGAGGGGAGAGTAAATTTTGGGCATATATAAGTAAGATTTAATGGCAGGGGAGGGGATAAATCACAACCGCCCAGGAAGAGAAACACATAAAAAACTCAAATATCAGACACAACCTCCAGGTTAACAGTTTACCCTTAGTGTTTTTTCAAAGGATGTATATACTACAATGCTCTGGGTACCCAGGAACCAGGGCTTAGTCAGGCTAGCAATAGTACAATTCCAGCTTTCTAAAATTGCCTTTCAGCTCTGCTACCCACAGTTTTCTGTAATACCAGCCACATACTAGAACCCATAGCAATTGGAGTTTGAAAGCCACGTACAACACCCTCTACATGCATTTGCACCTGTCTCTTCACCTCTTACCTGCATGTCTGATGCCAGAGTCTCATAAGTCTCTCTCAGGCAGTGCCAATTCTGCCTGCCGAGTGTCAGAGCCACACCGGGCAGGCTGTATGCACAGTGCTTAGCAATTTCAGTGTCAACTGTCTGTGCTCGAGAGGGATCTGTCATCGACAGGTACTGATCTAATAAAGCTTGTGGTACGACATCCTAAGGAAGAAAGAGATGACACAGCATTTTAAACATTTAGATGCTCTTTTACCAAGTTAGACATAACTTGGGCGAAAACCACTTAGAAATATATCAATATTAACATATCAAAAATGTAACTGTCTAGTAATTGAGATTAAGAAACATGCTAAGCAGGGTTGGGGAGATGGCTGGGGTGGTAGAATACTTGGTGTATGAGCATGAAGACTTGAGTTCAGATCCCTAGCACCTAGGTAAAGAGTCAGGTGTGGTGGGTGGGGGATGGGGGGTGTTCCTGGGAGCTGGAAGGATTCTGGAACTTGCTGATCAATTAGTCTAGCTGGATTGGTGAACTCCAGATTTGGTGAGAGACCCTGCCTCAAAAAAATAAGGTGGGAAGTGATTGAGGAAGACAGCTAATGTTGACCTCTGGCCTGTACACACAAACAATATACATATATCAAAAAAGGTACATGCTAAGGGAAACATATATACATAGATATACATACACATATATAAAGAAATAAAAGCAAGTTTAAAAGAACAACACAACGAATAAGATCTTAGAATAGTGAACAGCTTAAAGGCCAGAAATAACCACCAAATTGAAGACACATTGGAAAGGAGTCAGGCGATCCTCTCCACATAGCAGATACTATTACACTTTAGTCATGACCAGAAAAAAATGGGAATATGGTAAATCTGGTTCTCCTGTGCATGATTACCAACATGCTTTAAAACACACAAAAAAGCTGCCTTCCTATCAGGGCATGGTGGTGCATGCTTGGAATCTCAGCACTTGGGAGGCTGAGGCAGGAAGATCAAGTCCAAGGCCAGCCTGAGTGACATATGTGTTCCAAATCTCCAAATAAAGAAAAAAAATTAAAGCTACATTCCTTAGATGAAAAATTTAAAAGGTAGAGTGTATATTTCTGTTTGGATAGTATGAAGGAAAATTGTATTATACAATCTTCCTGATATATGTGTAATGTACTTTTGGAGGGAGAGGTAAAAGAAAAGATCGGTTGTTTCTGGGGAAGTAAAAATGGATGAGCGAAGGAGAGAAAGAAATTTCACTGACTTTCCTTTTTAACTGACATATAAAAATATGAACTTCATTAAAAAATTAGATGACTTATATGTACTAACTTTAACATATTTTAATGACAAAAGCATGTTTTAAAACACTACATTATGCATAATGATTCAATTTTAAATAAGAACATAAATTATGCACATTATCTTGTCTGATCTAAGACTCTATTACTATTAACATCATCCCAGAAGAAAACAACATATTCAGAGAACATACATCCACCACTTTAACATGAAATGAAGGCTACTGGAAGCTCCTAGGGCCCAACTTTAGAGATGGTGTCTAATGAAGAGATACACAGGCACCTTATGGATAATGGGCTGCAGCTGTCAGGCCAAAAGGTTCCTATGTACTCACAGGAGAGGTTGCCAAGGTACATTTTCACAAAAGGAAAGAAAGGCAAAGCACAAGTCATATCCAATGACTTTCCCATATCTAAAATCTCTGACCAGGTGTGGTGGTGCATACCTATTAAAAGGACTGCTGTGATTTAAGACCAGCCTGGCTACCTTCTAAGTATGAGGTTAGTGAGACCCTGACTAAAAACCAAAAACAACAAAAAAGGAAATAAAACTCCTGAAACTGCAATGTAACTTAATATCAATGATTCTTTATATTGGCTTTGGGCAATTTTTTGCATTTCAATCTCCTATAGTTACTTCTTATCATATTTTAGCAGCATAGGCATGAGGAAATACCTAAGTAGTATGGAATGATTGTAAAGATAGAAAAAAAGGTAAAAAAAAAAAAAAAAAGGGCACATGACTGTATTACAAACCCATAAAACATGAAGAGTTTGGTAGGTAACGTGATCGGGGAGGGCTGTGCTCTGTCAGTTTTGTCACTAGCTGAATTTTCTTATCATATGTGTGATGCACTGTTTTTAATTTTTGAGACATCCATTATAAAGGAAGACAGAAGCAGGCTTTGGAGGAGGAATTAAGAGCTCAGACACATCATGTGCCTGGTTACTTACTTGCACCTTAGGTCTCCTCTCCTCATCAGGGCTGAAGGCACCACTGGTGCTCATATCTGCGACTCCAGTGCTCACATCCGCGTCTCCGTGGACATAGTGAGGAGTGGCATTCATATTCTGTCAGGAGAAAAATCTTCTTAAGAGAACTGCCCTGTCTGAACGTTTCCCTTGTTTTAACTATCTTACTAGGGTACTTACCATTCAGATTGTCAAAGAGATATAAATATATATACATTCTTTAGGACAAGTTTATAAACATGCCTAAGGCCTCATAAGAACGTCCTTTGCTTTAAATCAAGCTTACCGAATAGTTATTAAATGCACAAAAGTGAGTTTTAGAAAAACTAAAGTTTAGAAGTAAATTTGAAATGGTCCAAATACCACAAATTAGCTTATTTACAAAACAGTATCAGGAGGATTCTTCTAGTCAATTGTCTTAGAGGCCACTGGGTATCATATAGTTTTTTTCTATTACTTCTATTCTTGGCTGCTAATAACTAATTTTACAAACAGCTACTTTTACCCACAAACAAATACCAAAAAACCCCTTCTACAATGCATGTATGTCACAGCAGTCGAGTCTCTAACAAATGGTCAGGGTTTTTCTCTAAAGCACCAGTACAGTACACATTTCTAAACCCATCAGATGCCATCTAACAGAAACCAGAAGTGCACTAAAGCTCTAAGAACCCCCTGGACATCCTCAACGTGAAATTCTTTCCTGAGCTTATCGTTTAAGCTGCTAGGGTTTGTGACCCCTGGATTTTGGCAATGAGTGGAATATTCCTTCTCTGTGTTTGTAAATACGAGAGAAGAAATAGATAAAAAGCGATTCTGGCTTGAGGGGAATGTAGTAACCAGGGTAGAACTGTATGAACAGCTACATGTGCTCAGCAAAGACGATGCTAGTAACAGTACCCACCCTCACACTCGAGTCCAGATAATGCCACGGCCCTCCGCAACATGGCCTCAAGTCCCGATCTTCTGCTCAGAATACTGTGTTGCTTGCTGCAGTGAAATGGTCCGATCAGAAACAAAGCACCTCTCCAAAAAGAAAAGGGAAGAGTTAATTATTCTTGATAAAGGGCTTTGTTTCCAGTAAGACTATTTCACTGCAGTGAGCTACATTAACATCCACTCTAAAATGGTCATATGGAAAGGAATGGGATTGGCTGTTTGGGACATTTAATATGACAATCATGTCACAGGAACAGATGTGGTAAGAAGAATTACTTTTACTTTATGTAAAGGAAGAGCTAAAAAATTAACAACAAACAGAACACACTAACTAGAAAGTGTTAGCCACAACTGGTCCCCCCCAAAAGACTGCAGGTTCACAGAGCTTCTACTTGGTAAATACTATTGAATTCATACCTCAATAGCAGTGCTGATCAAAGGCACAGCATCTTCTTGATTGTTACAATCTGGTGGCTCATTTATACCCAGCTCATCTTGCAGCTCACTCTGCTGCTGTATGCTGCTGGCCTCTTCGTGTGCATCCAGGCTGGAAGCACGCAGCGCAGCTGACAGCACCTCCACCTGTGCTGTGGGCAAAGGTGATAGTGAGCAGAGCAACTCTGATGTCTGGCAGGGTTTTCTCTACCTGCAGTATTTGCTATCCGTGAAATGTGCATTTTTTTTTTTTTTACAATGCTATCAAAAAGCTGAAAAAAAAAAATCCTACTGTGGTAAATCATTAGTCCTCCAAGAGAACAAGTAGAAAACTGTAATGTTTTGTAAGATTAAAAATGTTTACCAACTACTGTACATTACTCTGCGTTAGTATGAAAAGAGAAATGCCATGTAGCTGCTGGAGGCACCTCCAGCTGGGTAAGGAGTCAATATCAGTGTAAGTTAGCTAGGTTTTGGTAGTTTATGAGTCAAACTGACAAGGCTTACTTACTAAGCTATTTTAGCAGAAGAGCAGTCACACAGACCCTGCCAACATAAAGCAATGGCAATTATAAAGATTTTTGTGGCAGATACATTTAAACACCTATTTCAGACCAGATTTTTTTTTCTCTATTTGGATAATGAAATTACTACATTTTGTTCCAAACACTTGGATCCTGAGATCTGTTTTTCTTGCCACAAGTCATAATGACAACTTACCAAGCACTAGTTATTAAATTTGGCAGTTAATATTGCTTTCCTTATAAAGGAAATTCAAATTAAGAAAAAGTACCTTTTTCCCCCACCCAATAAATGAGAAATTTAGCAAAAATGATGTTGCTAAGCATTTAGTCCCAGTAACATTCCCCTTGCATGTATACAATTCAGTATTTAAATTCAAATTTATTTTAAAACAGCCTATAAATATGCAACAGCATTTATAAAATTTCTTGCCTGGGGAAGAAACTGTCCTTTCTGCAGAAAATCCTGTCTCACCAAAGGGTGAAGAAGTAGTGACTGTTCAAAGTTCAGCCCTAAACTGGAAATTTGTATCACTACCCCTGGAGGAATGTCATGAAACACTCCATCCAGATATGACATGGCCATTGTAGTCCTGAACACACAGCAGCTATGGACACCAGCACAAGATTGGACCCTTCATCTTTTCATCATGGATAGAGGAGGTGCTCATGTGGGCCACACCCTTTCTTAGAGCTACTGTCTGTTAAATGTCCCTGGAAGAGGGAGTGTCATTTTCTTTAATTGTGTAGCCACTGGAGGACTAGTTAGGAAGAAGGGGTTCAGAGGGAAAGAAAGGGGATAACAGAGGTAATGGGGGGATATAATTAATACACTGTATATATGAAACTGTCAAAAAATAAAAAAAAGATTAAGAAGGAAACCAGTTGACAAAAAAATACTAGAAACTCCCACCTGGGCCACATATACAAACAGCATATCCGAGAAAAGCCCAAGATATACAGATGTGAGAGAAAGAGGACACTATGTAAATGACTTGAAAGGTCATGAGCCTCATGATCCAGCACTTCTAAGCACTTGCTGTTCCCCAGTTCTCTAGCCCACTCTCATTCTTGGGTGTGTCTTTTTCTTTCTTCCTTTCATTAAATTTAAATTGAATTTTTGTGTATTTCATACAGAACATCTCATCTCCATCAATCTTAATCATTTTTATACCCCCTTTCCCACTGGCATCTTCCCATAGCTCCCCCCAATGGAATTTATACATTCTGTAATTTGTCTTAAGGCCTATCGTGTCAAGTTAGTGTTCCGAGATGTTTCTTAGTGCAAGTTCATCTACTGAGGTCTAGGCAGCCTATCTAGAGTCCCTTCCTAAGATCAGCTCTTCCTCATCCAGGAGTATTCAGTTGCCAATGTTTCTTCAATTAAGATTGGGGTCTGCTGTTCATTTCCCAGTTCTATGCTGGGATTTTGTCTGCACTTTGGGGATACAGGGAAAGAAGAAATTCAAGAGAAGTGGGACCATAGGGCATACCTTTCTTAATAAACTGTCTTTATTTCTAGTCCTAAAAATAATTCTCATCTAAATGCATTTAAGCACCTGGTAATTAAATACCCAAGAGTCAAGCAAAAGGGGATTCTACTTCGGTGGGTCATCATTAGCTAAGTAAAGCAAATGAAGGCTTTTATTCACAGAAGTTCTGGGGATTTTCACTGTTTTCAGCATTTCAGATACAATTTGTAGTTATTGCTGTAATCATTTGAGAGAGTCTTTTGGGGGCTTTCAAATTTCCAAAACTAAAGTAAAATAGTACTCTCAAAGCTAACTATTCAAAATATACTGTAGGGGCTGTAACTCCAGTTCCAGGGGATCAGATGCTCTCTTTTGACCTCTGAGGGCATTGCATGACATGGATGCACTTACATACATGCAGGCAAAGCACTCATACACATAATACACACACACACACACACACACACACACAGAGCATAAAATATTTTGTGCCATTGAAATGCTTGTGTGAATGGGAGCTCTAATTCATCCTATTCCTCAAGAAGAAATTATTAACTCAGAGCCTTTCATAGAAAATGCCTGATACAGGCAGGCCATTTATTTATTTATTTATTTATTTATTTAAATTTATTTTTTGGTCTTTTTGAGACAGGGTCTCCCTGTAGCCCCATCTGGCCTGGAACTCACTATGCAGACCAGGCTGGCCTTGAACTCACAGAGATCCACCTGCCTCTGCCTCCTTGAATGCTGGGATTACAGGCGTGTGCCACCACGCCCAGCTTTAAACTTTTTTTTTTAGGCAGGCAGGTCATTTATCTCCAAGTAAACTACCTACTTCCCTTCCAGGCATGCCCAACCTGTAGCCTGCAGGCTGTGTGTGCCACAAGATAGTAAGGAATGTAGCTCAATGAAAAATCATAAGATTAAACAGATTTTTTTATTTCAATTATTTTTTGCAACTTGATTGCATAGTACATGAGTGCAGATGACATCATGTCTGTTGGGAAACCCTGCTGTTAGGGTTGCAGTTCTCCATGTCTGGACAGCCCTAAGGGGCTCGGCGCCAAATGGAAGGACTTCCCTTTTCAGCAGGGGGCCTCCTGCTCTCTTCCTGGCTTACCTGGAAAGTGCCACTAAGCATGGATGCCTGACCTTATTTGGAACATGACCTTTGGCATAGTTACCTGGAGTAAAAACTACCCCCAGGTTTTTTCTATATGATAATCAGGCATTGCCTGATAGTCGGACAATAGGAGCCCACTACCACAAGTAAATAAAGCATACTATGAGCACCTATCAGCTGAGGCTTTGGCTACTGCCTCCACACTATAATTTCTCTCGTTCGTCGCTTCTGCTCCCCCTGCCCTCGTGGACCGGTAGCCAATGACCCGCGAAGAGAGGGAGAGGCCCCTGCAGCTGGCGCCCAATGTGGGGCTCCTGGAACGCGCAGAGTTTTTGAGTACCCCTCCCATCAGGAGGGTAACGGGCAGCTTTGCCTTTAAGCCATCTACCCTTGAGGATTGGCAGTCTCTCTTCTTTTTCCTCCTTTTATTTTCGGTCTGAGTCTTCACGTGGGACCATTAAAGACAAAGGAGCAATTGAAGCTTTCTGATCAGGGCTACTCCCTGATGTTAGCCAAAGGCTCTTAGCCCTCTTAACAGACCCCGACTGCCCGCATGGGTGTAGACAAGACCCCCTATCTATACACCTTTCTAATGCAAAAACCCGGTAATGCAACGACCAGTTAAGTGCTCTTAGAGCAGTTGCCGATCTCTTAAATTTGAGGGCAGGCTTGCACTGTGGACTGAGTGGAATAACCTGGGATTTTGATCCCAGGCATGTTCCCTTAGAAATCAGCATTTCACCCCACTTTCCTTTTCTATCTTAACACCCCTAGAAACAAAAATCCCCCAAGTTCTAAGGAAAGT
>NW_008339923.1:8212239-8212403 GCF_000622305.1 Nannospalax galili
GGCTTGCGCCATACAAACCAAACAAACAAACAAACAAAAAATATATATTTTAAAAAGTCATTTTTTTTTCTATAAACCTTTTCCTGGGGAAGGGGCTCATCAGAGGACCACCCCATCTCTCTCTCTCTCTCTTTGTTTTATCTCAGTTATTGCCTTCGCAAGGG
>NW_008339923.1:8213715-8215270 GCF_000622305.1 Nannospalax galili
CGTCAAAATTTCCAGCCTCAGTGGTCTCAGGACTCCCAAAACCCACTGGTAGAGGCTTTTCCTGTTAACTTGAAAATAACCAGGCAACGTCCATTGGCCTGGTATCCACTCCCAGCCGCAGAACTTAAAGAATTGTGCCAGGCTGTACGTGAGGATGGCATTCATGCTCCATGGGCTAAATCTATACTACAGCCATTTAATACTAATCTGCTTCCCCAGGATTGGAGAGACATTTGTAGATCTACCCTCCCCAGTCCATTGTTTGTACAGTGGGAAGCCTTATTTAGAGATGAGCACCTAATGCAAGCTAAAAGAAATGATGCTCATAATCAACAGCTAAGACCTCAACCAGGGCAGGATCCACAACCTGGATTTATAGATTGGAATTATGACCAGCTTTTTGGCCAGGGTAATTTCTCCACAAGAATTCAGCAAGCTGCAATTCCAGCTGGCTGTATTGAGCAAATTCGCTTATGTGCTCTGCAAGCTTGGGACCGCTTACCATCTTTGTCAACTGGGCCTGGAGAAGCTTCTGCCTTAACCTTTTTAAAGCAGAAGCCCACTGAGGCTCTTCCAGACTTTATACTAAGAGTGCAAGCAAGTTTAAACAGAAAAATAACAGACCCTGCAGCCAAAGGAATGCTTTTAAACTACCTTGTCTGGGAAGGGATGACCCCTGAGCACAGACAAGCATGCCAGGGACTAAAGAATGAACATTATGACAAGTGGATTGTGGCCACCCATGACATTGGGACTGCCACGAACCAAGCCTCCTTCTTTGCCCAAGCCCTTGCAGTTGCAACTCTGTCCAACTCAAAATGCTTTAAATGTGGAGAAATTGGACACTGGATAAAAAATTGCCCCCAAGATAACTCAGCTGCCACTCAACTCCCTAATACCCTCTGCCCTCACTGTAAAAAAGGCTTTCACTGGAAAAAGGATTGTAGATCTATAAATGACAGAGATGGAAATCCTTTGCCACCTTTAAACTCCATCAGGGGAAGCCCTCAGCCCCGCTAGAAGAGGGAAGCCACAGGCCTTATGGGTAATCAGTATTACAGAAAATGCCCATCCAAAATTAATCATAAAAATAGACAATAAACCTTTCAAATGCCTCCTTGACACTGGGGCTGATAAAACCATCTTAAGGCAATCTGAGGTCCCCCCACACTGGGAATCAATACCAAGACCCCAACTAATGGGAGTAGGGGGCCTCTTGAGCATTTATCACTAAAAACTTCTACAAATGAGAGGATCCCAATGGAGAGGTTGGCACAAAAAGACCCCTGATTGCAGATATAGCCACAAACATCATAGGATGAGATATCTTGGAAGACCTCAATGTAGTTCTTGCTAGTGGGTCTGAAGAAAAATGCCTTAAAATAGATGATCATATGAGGTTCCTAAAACAAAAGAACCCCCATTCCTAAAGGCCACTTTTCATTACCAGATCCCTGCCTCAACTAGATCACCAAGGAACCAGTCTGGGTGGAACAGTGGCCATTACCCAGGGAGAAATTACTCATTTTACAACAACTTGTAGAACAACAGTTAC
>NW_008339923.1:8217306-8223705 GCF_000622305.1 Nannospalax galili
CACCCTCACCAGTCTATTATTTGTACAATGGGAGGCTTTATTTAGAGATGAATGCCTGATGCAGGTTAAAAGAAATGACATACATAATCAACAACTAAGACCACAACAAGGGCAAGATCCACCACTTGGATTTATAGATTGGAATTACGACCAACTGTTTGGTTAGGGAAATTTCTCCACAGGAATCCAGCAGGCTGTGATTCCTGCTGGCTGTTTTGAGCAGGTCCGCTTATGTGCACTACAGGCCTGGGACTGCCTAACCCCCTTGTCCACCGGGACTGGAGAGACCTCTTCATTAACCTTCTTAAAACAAAAACCAACTGAAACCCTCCCAGACTTTGTACTAAGAGTGCAGGTCAGTTTAGATAAAAAAATAACAGATCCTGCAGCCAAAGCAATGCTTTTAAAAAACCCTGTCTGGAAAGGGATGACCCCTGAGCACAGACAAGCATGCCAGGTACTAAAAAGTAACCCTAATACTATATTCTGGAAATTTTATGTCAGAGAAACATTTCAAAGAAAAAATCAGATAATCGGAACCGCAGACTGCCCCCTAGTGGGCTGTCAAAAACCCATAGAAATCATAATATACCCAAATGCTACCAGATACGGAACTAATGAATATGTTTCCTTCCCTTTTCGACAAACAGATCCATCATGCCTCAAGGAAGTTGATACCTATGGGGGCTGCCGCTATTTCAATCCCTGTAGGTTGGAACTAGGATTCACTGGGGAATATCAGGGCATAACAGGACAGAAAAGACTCATCTACCTAAAGGATAATAAGTATCTCTATGGAAACCATGACTATTCTCTAATATATGTTGCAGATCCATGGGACAATCGCTGGCGTATCGGAGTAATAGGAAAGTTCTACTCAGGTGCATTCTCTAGCTACCCTACAGCTGACTTTCATATCTCTCAACAGCTTGTACCTGCAGCTAAGTCTGTGCTAACTCATCATAATATTATTCTACAGGAAAAACAAACAGAGGACCAGATAAGATCAACTATGTCCTGGAGCCAATACATTCAGTATATTGCTAACTTTCTTCCCTTCACCACTCACCCTAATGCCTCTGTTTCTTTTGTGCATCCAGCAATAGACCTTTACTGACAGCAGTACCAGTTAATACCACCCTTCTTTACCCAGAAACAAAAAAAGATTTCACTAACTCTCATCTGATGGATATTACGTTATTCGAACAACTGGCTAACTATCCAATTTGCATTTCCAGCAAGAGTAAGCCTACTCATTACAAATGCCTCACTAACATTACTCTCTCCAGGATAGGATGCGTCGCCCCTCCTCTTTTCCTATTGTGCAAAGGAAAAACCCAACACTGTGTTACCTCCTCTTTGTCCACCTTTTGTGTACCGGTAATGATTACACCCCAGGTGTACCTATTCGAAGAAGAGGAAGCTGCCCTCCTCCTTCACAGCCGCCAGCAGAGAGAAATCTTCATCCCTTTGCTAGTAGGGCTCGGACTTGCACTCTCCCTGGGTGCTGGAGGCGCTGTGACTGCTGCTATTGTACAAACACATCACCTTGCAGGAGACTTTCGAGACAAGCTGGACCAGGCAATGGCATCCACGACTGACAGCCTCGAATCTCTCCAATGACAAATGAACTCTCTTGCCAGGGTTGTGCTCCAAAACAGAAGAGCACTGGACTTAATAACTGCTGAACATGGGGGGATGTGTGTAGTATTGGGAGAGGAATGCTGTTTTTTTGTAAATGAACCAAATGTTGTTGAAACCAATGTTAACACTCTCAAAAAACTTCGTAATGATCTATTTTCAAGATTTCAACCCACCGAACAATTAGGTTGGTTTAGTAATCCCTCGTTTTCATGGCTCCTACCCTTTGTTGGCCCCCTGATCATGCTGTGTGTCATTTTGATGCTTGCTCCCTGTTTCATACAATTTCTTCGCCGAAAAATTACTACCATTGCTAAAATTACTACCGAACAAGTCATGGTCAATTATCAGACTTTGGATTCTCCCAAGATAGATGAGTTGGCTCTTAAGGCTTGTGATGACACTTCTCCATTTTAAATCAAACAGGGGGAGATGTTGGGAAACCCTGCTGTTAGGGTTGCAATTTCTCCTTGTCTGGATAGCCCTGAGAGGCTCGGCGCCAAATCCCTTTTCAGCAGGGGGCCTCCTGCTCTCTTCCTGGCTTACCTGGAAAGTGCCACCAAGCACGGATGCCTGACCTTATTTGGAACATGACCTTTGGCATAGTTACCTGGAGTAAAAACTACCCCCAGGTTTTTCCTATATGATAATCAGGCATTGCCTGATAGTCGGACGATAGGAGCCCACTGCCACATGTAAATAAAGCATACTATGAGCACCTATCAGCTGAGGCTTTGGCTACTGCCTCCACACTAATTTCTCTAGTTTTCCCACTGAATAAACGGAGCTGTTTCACTGAGTCTGGAGCTGTTTTCACTGAATCACTGCATCTGGAGCTGTTTCTGTTTCACTGCGTTGTGGAACCTGCCTCCCCGGAAGGGTTTTCTGTCAGTGCTCACTGGCCGTCCTGACTCCGTTCATCGCTTCTGCTCCCCCTGCCCTCGTAGACCGGTGGCCAACGACCCGCGAAGAGAGGGAGAGACCCCTGCATATGTCAAAATGTCAAAAAGTTGGACACACTGCTGCAACACAGTTATATTAATACTATCTTCAGTTTGTGTGTTCTTAAGAATTGTAATGAATTATACTGTGAACTTTCCTCCTTCAGAAAACTGCTAAGATGGAGTCTAGTGCTCAACCATAAGTGAACCTGTGCTGAAGTTCTCCAGTCAGAGAATGAGACAGACTCCCATGTTTATGACTGCTGAAATTTTAGCAGCATGTAAAGTACCAGCATGAGGAGTGTAGGGAAATGGCACACACAGGTCTTTACCAAGATCTGCCTCCTAAAATGAAACCTAAAATCCCAGGAACCAGGATTAAGCAGTAAAGGATTTGAAAAACAAATGTATTGGGTACCATGAAATCTGGCTATTTTCTTACTAAATGTCTTAGATTGCTATTCTGAAAGAGTTGCAAAAATTAACATTTTCCCCACTGAGGTAGAGTTCCTGTGGGACAACGGGTTACCTCCTATTCGGTATACGTTTCACACAGGGTCCCTTACTGTCATTCCCAATTTGATGACTGTGGTTTGCCATGCTCAACTCCACTGCTCTCAGTAGGAAAAATCAGACAACTTAATTGCACACATCAGAAAGGTAGCATACATCTGTCAAGTAACTTTGGCTCACTGATCATAGATTTATGAAAATATATAGTCCCCAGTGATACATCTCAGAAACGGGACTACCTAGAAACTTCAAACTTGGCTGCTTTCTTGGAGAGACTGGCACAACAGAACTGAACCAAACCTCAATCCTTACCCTTTCTTCCAACTATCCTATAAGGTTCTTAATCATAATAATCAGTAAACAGTATGATTTTTTTTTTTTAAACTAGGATGTTAAAAAGGCCTAGTTCTTCAGTAGGGCCCAAACTGGAAAGACATACATTTTTGTGAGCAGTTTCACTTATGTAGTCTATGAACCTAACTGATTCTTAGAAACTGCTAAATGCCTGAGGGCTTTAGTTCAACCCTATATTTGCCTGGTCATCCCAGATGCCAGGGATGGGAAACCTGATGAAGAAGAAAAAGCTCCAATTCCCCACATGAATCTTTCAGAAACGGTATCGTTCTACCATCTTCATGCTTTACTATGTAAGGATCTACTCTATAGATCTTTCCATGTAGACCTGTTGTGCTCTACAGCCAACAAAAGGGTTCTTTTTCCTGACTGGAATATGTCATTGTAGTCTATGAAAATACAGCTAAAATTCATGATCAACAGTTCACGAGGAAAAAAAGAACATCAATGTTCATAGGAAGGTTACAAGTGAATTCAGAAAGACTGTGAAGCAAAAGCTGCCTTACAAGAAGACTCTTTGATCTTGCTGTTGTTTCCCAGGACACCTCCTACAAGATAACAATAAAAAGAGCAAGTGGCATAGGTGGAGGCTATAACTTGAACTTTGATGGTGTAGCCCAAAATAGTTGCTTAGAGTGGTTATGTGTTAACTACATTTCATTTCTTCCCAATCTTAACTGTCAAGAAAAAAGTTTACAAAGCAACATAACTTTGGTAGATCCCCCGGTCAGATCTTTGGTTCTAATCTTGTTTCAAAGGTCTGCCTTTGAAAAACATGCATTTTTTGGCAGTTTAATGGAAATGATCTCAAAAAGAAAAAAAAATAAATAAATAAAGGAAATAATTGCTATAATGCACAATTAGAAAATAAAAAGCACCCAAAATTGACAAACATGCTTGTAAATATTCGTAACTCTTTTGACACAATGGAGAACAAGGAAGTTGGTTAAATTAACATAGATCAAAAAATATGTCCTCAGATTTCAAGAACTTCCCAGCCTAAAAGGAGAGCTACCATCACTGTCCTCTCTGTTCACTGTGGAACCCAGTATCCCTGTGCCCCAGCATGCGAGGCAGCTTGTCTGCTGCATCTTGCCCTTCCAGTGCTTTCAGGGGCTGGGCGTTTTGTCTGGCTTGCTACAACTGCCACCTATTTAATATGTGGTTCACAGCAGGTGCTTGGTAAGTGCTGCTGAATTAATGAAGCAATGGATATGTGCTGAAAGGATTACCACTACTGAAAACATGACAAAATAAAAATTGTTGTAGGTGTCAGAGCTGACTTATAAATACAACTGAATCGCAATATACTTTTTTTCTTTTTTTTTTGGTCGTTCTTTGAGACAGGGTCTCCCTGTAGCCCCAGCTGCCTGGAACTCACTCTGTAGACCAGGCTGGCCTCAAACTCACAGAGGATCCTCCTACCTCTGCCTTCTGAGTGCTGGGATTAAAGGCGTGCGCCACCACGCCCAGCGCAATATACTATTTATAATGAAATATCTTAACTATAATACAATTTAAAGTCAAATAGTATATTAGCCATCTTCAGGAACACAAAGCCATATTATGAAACAAAGTTCTAAAAATCATTTTAGTTACTGAATCTTTTTATCATTTTCATTATTGAAGAAAATTAAAGCAGTACATTCAGTATTTCAACTAATATTTGTTGAGTGCCGGCTGTGTGTTAGAAAACTTGCAGGTACTGTAACACAATGAGAACCTGAGAATAGTTGTTTAAAGACTGGCTGGTAATCCTTTTTCATAAAAATGAAGTTTAAGAAAAATAAAACATGAGAACTATTGAAATTTGACCAACTAAATAAAACTTAGGTTGATAAATAAGAAAATTTAAACAAAAATCTAAAGCAGTAAAAACATTAAACACTTGACAATCATTGGCTGTGACTACCCCTAATTTTTTCTCTGCTCAGTTTTCCCTCATCTGTGGATGAAGAGAACAGAAAGGAAGAGGAAAGACTATAAAGTAGGATTTTGGTGAAGATTCTGGTTTGTCAAACCTTAGAATTTGTTCTATCATCAAGTTGTCTTAAAATACGGAAAGGGGTCAGGAGAATGTTTTAAGTTGATGGGACTATTCTCTACCTTAACTGTGGTGGCAGTTAAGTAACCGATTCTCAGATCTCACACAACAGTTCATTCAAAAAGATGACTTTCACTCATAAAGATTATATCCAAGTCTTTTTAAAAATTTTTATTTTGGGGGGCTGGAGAGATGGCTCAGCGGTTAAGAGCACTGACTGCTCTTGCAGAGGACCCGGGTTCAAATCCCAGCACCCACATGGCGACTACGAACCGTCCTTAACTCCCGTTCCAGGGGAATGCGAAACCCTCTTCTGACTTCCACAGCATTGCACGACACAGGTGCACTCACATACATGGCAATACACTCATACACATAAAATAAAAATTAAAATTAAAATATTTTTTTAAAAAAGCCAAGCAAGCACAGCAGCCACCTATAATCATAGCACGCAGAAGGCAGGGGATGCCAGGGCAAGCTGATCAGCTAGAATTGGCACTGGCAAAGTCAAGAGATCCTGCCTCATAAACAAAATAGAGTGAGATCAAAGGACACAATCAACATCAACTTCAGACTTTCACATGCACATGAAGCAGAACACAAAACTCTCTCTCTCTCTCTCTCTCTCTCTCTCTCTCTCTCTCTCTCTCTCTCTCTCTCTCTCTCTCTCTCTCTCTCTCTCTCTCTCTCTCTCTCTCTCTCTCTCTCTCTCTCTCTCTCTCTCTCTCTCTCTCTCTCTCTCTCTCTCTCTCTCTCTCTCTCTCTCTCTCTCTCTCTCTCTCTCTCTCTCTCTCTCTCTCTCTCTCTCTCTCTCTCTCTCTCTCTCTCTCTCTCTCTCTCTCTCTCTCTCTCTCTCTCTCTCTCTCTCTCTCTCTCTCTCTCTCTCTCTCTCTCTCTCTCTCTCTC
>NW_008339923.1:8223747-8224417 GCF_000622305.1 Nannospalax galili
CCTATCTGGCATTGTTGCTTATTATGTAGCCTTTAGCTATGCATATGGATTCTTAAGAAATTATATTGGTCCCTTTAATCTTTAGTTATACTTTCCTTTTGGGTGTTTAAGGCCATATAGTTGGCCCAGATAAACCAATTAATTTTTACTCTTAAGGTCCTTTAAGGATCTGTTCCTCAGGGTTCACATGGGCTTGAGAGGAGCCCCTGGCTCCTTTTTTTTACCAGTTCCGCCTATGTGAAGACAAGTCAAAGGTCCTGCTCTACTGTGGTTGGCTTCTCTTGGAAGCATGGAGAAAATGATTCCTCTGTGTTGACCCTCCATTTTGTAGACTGGACACTGGTTCAAGTCCATCTGGTGGGGTCTCCTAGGCCTCCTTGATCAAGAGAACAGGTGACCCACTACCAATGCCTAGCTAGTTTTGAAAACCAGAGGGAACTATATTACTCCTACAGCCTACTGACAAATTATACATAGCAGATTAAGAAATAAATGTCTAGGTAAGGTTTATCTGAGAACAACTCATCTTTGCCCAAGATTTATCTACATGACACACAGTAATTAAAAATATGAGAGTGGTGGAACAAACCTTCTTGGGTGTTTAACAGACATACTTTGAGGTCTATAATAATTTGGTCAGAGGACATAAAGGACACTTTTTGCTCCTTGA
>NW_008339923.1:8224721-8225147 GCF_000622305.1 Nannospalax galili
ATAAATCGGTTTATCTGGACCAACTGTATGGCCTTAAACACCCAAAAGGAAAGTATAACCATAGATTAAAGGGGCCAATATAATTTCCTAAGAGTCCGTACGTATAGCTAAAGGCTACAAAACAAGCAACAATGCCAGAAAAGTGATACCTTCTTTTGAGCTGCTGGCCAGGGTGGCCAAAGGGATTCCCAGATAGTAACCCAAAATAGAACTGGGAAATTGAACAGTGGACCCCAATCTTATCCAAAGGAATATTGACAACTTATTACCACTAGATGAGGAACAGCTGACTCTCCTAAAACAAAGACCTCTAGATAGCCTGACTAGATTCACCAGAAGGGCAAGTAGTGGGGAATGGCTGGGGGTGCCGACAACACAGCAGACAGTAGCAGAGATATCAGGGTATAAGGGCTCTAGTCGGAGGAG
>NW_008339923.1:8225495-8225986 GCF_000622305.1 Nannospalax galili
GATGCATCTTAGCTCTGGAAATTGTTATTGAATATGTCAATGCTGTTGTAATGAAATGCTTCTTCTAATTAAAAAAAATTAAAAAAATTTATTTTTAAAATATCTATTATTTTTAAAATTTAATATGCATGAGTATATTGCCTTCATGCATGTAAGTGCACCCATGTTGTGCCTATGGAGGTCAGAAGAGGGAGTTGGATACCCTGAATCTGGAGATTACAGATGGTTGTTAGTCTCCATGCTGGGAGCCGAACCCATGTCCTCTGCAAGATCAGCTAGTGCTTTTAACTGCTGAGTTATCTCTCCAGCCCCATATCCCAGTAAGTATTATAAAATAAAGGTCAGAACTAGAAATCATGTTATATAAAATAAGACATACTCAGAGAGACAAATAATGTATAATGTATTTTCTGTCATCTGTGGAACCTAGATTTAAGATTTTATATGTATCTATGGGTAAATATACGTGTGTATTGTGTATGATATATATA
>NW_008339923.1:8226874-8272013 GCF_000622305.1 Nannospalax galili
GGAATACTGACAATGGATTGCCGTAGATGAGGAACAGCTGACCCTCCTGGAACAGGGACCTCTGGCTGACTAGATTTACCAGAAGGGCAGACAGGGGGGAATGGATGAGGGTGCTGACAACACAGTGGACAGTGACAGGGATGGCAGAGTATGGAGCCTCTAGTGGGAGAGGAAGGCTGTCTATCTGACGAGTTTGTATTCATGCTCAGATGCCGAGGAGCTCAGAAGGTGGGCGACTGTGACCAGTGATAGTCATGTATATAGAGATTAGAAATGCATGTGAAAACGTCTCAATGTCAATTGCTTTGGAATGAATTCTTCTGAATGAAAAAAAAAAGTTGTGCTGTAAAGTAAAAAAAAAAATGAGATGCAGAGCAGAATGGTTAGTGCAGAGCTCAAAACAAAATTTTGTGAAACACTAATTACAAAAATGATTTGTGAATTAACACATCTGTACAACTACAATAAAGAATAGAAACAAACCTATTTTAGATGCAATTCTTTACACTTAGAACAACCCTACCTTGAAAGGCAATTTTTCTTAAAAACAAAAAACAAAAAACTGACTCTTCATACCTTTAACATCTGGGTCATCAATGTGTGGCTCTAGGTTCTCTATCATTTCTTCCAGTTCCTTCCGGGTGGCCATGGTGATATTAGGAAAACTTGGCACAGGGACTCCAGGAGCTTCTCCTGGTCCCTCTGGGCTGAGTTTCTCCCCAGAGTACTGTTCAAGCTCTATATCAAGATCTATTTCGGGAAGTGGAGTCCTCCAGATTTAACATCTGGGTCATCAATGTGTGGCTCTAGGTTCTCTATCATTTCTTCCAGTTCCTTCCGGGTGGCCATGGTGATATTAGGAAAACTTGGCACAGGGACTCCAGGAGCTTCTCCTGGTCCCTCTGGGCTGAGTTTCTCCCCAGAGTACTGTTCAAGCTCTATATCAAGATCTATTTCGGGAAGTGGAGTCCTCCAGAAATGGAAGGAGTTGAACAGTTCCTGATCTAAAAGAGTGGAATCTGAGGAGCTGGTGCCAAGCTCTGGTCGGAATGCAGATTTGTAGTTAGCAGGCTTTTTATCATTCTCATCACTAGCTGCTTCCTGAGGAGACTCTGAGGACAAAGTACAGAGGAAGGAGTTGTCCACAGGAACACTCAGGTCACCTGGAGAGTTCCCAGATGTCGCAGCAGCACAGTCTTGAGCTGTGATTTCCAGTCTGGCACTGGAATGAGGGACACAGAGGTCTGAAGGAACATCCTCCTGTCTGATCTGCCCTTCTTCTGTGATGTCATTCTCTTTGATCCTTTTATTGTTTCATTTTGGGGAAAAAAAGAAACATGGAAGCATAGAAACAATTACTGGGAAAAAAAATCAATGAAAGACATTACATATAGCATTTAGATAAGTTTGATACTTAAAAATATAATCTACACAAACTGAATAGTTTTTGCATTTTACATAATGCTTCTTTTTCCATCAGTTCTTCTGCATTCAGAGACATAAATACCTGCCAAGCATAAGTCTAAATACTCAGGCATTAACAGTTAGGGAAGGTAACACTTGTAAATCCTGGGACACTACAATACCTTTTAATATCAATAATAATAGGAAGAAGAAATTCCTACACTGGATTCTAAGATACATACAAATTTAAAATTATTTGATTTGGGGATTATTTGTTTTGCCACTCTCTTTCAATGACACAGTGGAAGCTGAGAATCAAAAAACTTTTTGCTTATAAAAGAAGGGTAAATAACTCTATACAGCAATAAAGATATTAACTATCTCATATATGAAAAATCTAGGTATAAATAAAGGATTATTTTTATTTCTTCCTTAATTTCCAACTCTACTCAAAATGGTTTTCCAGAAGGAAGTTATGAGTTAACTGATAAAGACAAATGGTATAAGCTCTTGATGAAAGCCCACTATCATCTACACTAGAGCACTCTGGCAAGTTTTACTGTTTATTGTCTCCTATATTCTATTTAACTCTATTAAACTTAAACATTTATTGAGCACCTCCTAGGATCCAGGAAATAAACCAAATGTGAGGATGCAGATGTGAGATGTAGAGTTAGGTCAAGTGCCTGCTGGGCAAACAAAAGGACCCAAATTCAATCTCCAGCACCCACGTAAAAAAGCTAGGTAGAGCCGCACATCTATAATCCCAGTGCCAGGGAGACAGAACCAGGAGGATCTCTGGGACATGCTGGTCAGCTGGTCTAGCTCTAGGTTCAGTGAGAAACCCTGTCTCAAAAAAATTGAAAGCAACTGAGGAAGACACCTGAATTTGACCTTTTTCCTCTGTACACCCAACACAACAATCTTTGGCGTGCGTGCGCGCACACACACACACACACACACACACACACACACACACACACAAATAAAATTAAAAAATAAAATAAAATAAAAAGAGGAAAATAAGCCATGTGTGATGGTATTCACCTGTAATTCTAGCCCCTGAGAGACTGAGGATGGAGAACCAAGAATCTGAAGCTAGCTTGGGCTTACATAGCTCAAAAACAAAACAAGCAAAACCCTGAAAACGGAATGTGAGTTATAGCTCTTATCCATGAGATTAGAGGAAAAGAAAAAGTAAACTGCAAAAGCAAAGTATCACCATAAAAATTAAAATATAAATTTCTACAAAAAATTTTAAAATTACGCCTGAATGCAAGCTAAAGTACGTACCCTGAGCACAGGCCAGATGGAAGTGGAACCACAGAGCCTTGGAGGAAATGCTGTGACTGTGTTTAGAACCAATAAATGTTTATGAAGTGAATGGATGAAAACATTAAAAGAAACAGCATACGAAAGCAGGCACTGACAGGGCAGGCACAGGAAATTCAGAACACAACAATGATTTTATTGGAGCCAAGAGAAGGAAAAAGTGGGTAATGATGAAAATCTTCTGGGAACTACTGTATTTCATACCAGATACTTCTGCATTTATCCTATGGGCTATAGGAAAAAACAAAGCAATTGAGCAGTGTACACCGAGAAGCTCTTTCCAAGACCCCTGAAGCAGCAGTGAAGAAAATGAGTTGGAGGTTAGCCAAGTTGCAGGAATTTTAGATGTGCATGTGAAAAATAATGTTTTTGAACAAAAGTGGTATCTGTGGGGCCACAGAAGAATGACAACCAAATGGTGATCAAATTCATAGTAAATGTTCACTTATTTCATGCCAGAGACAAGAAATGAAGGGAAGAATCTAGGAAGATACCCAAATTTCTGGCTAGAGTAACTGAAATCTGTAACACTAATTAAAGATAAAACAATCTGAGAGCAGCTTAAATGAAAAAGTTAACAAGTTCAGGTCCTGACGAGATGGTTAGGCATTGGCTAAATTCTAGGTGGTGATGTCTGTAAGAAACAGTCAGCCACCAAGAAAAGAGGTGGGGATTAGAGACAGACTCGTAAGTCACCAAATCAAAGATGTGCGGGGCTGAACCATGTATGAAGCAAGAAACACAAACACACACATGGTACTCATAATACTGGAGTGAAGGTGTTTTTCTTATATAAAAGAATGGCAAAGTACGTACTTTTAGGATGAGGAAAAGTCAGAAGGGTAAAAGAATTGGAGACCAACACTGATGGAACACTGATAATCAGTCTTCTAGGGAGAGAAACTACGCTCAAGTGACAGAAGTCAAAAAGGTGACGGGGGTGGGGGGGATAAAGATCAATGTAAATTTGTAAAGTGAATATGATAAAGAAAAAAAAAAGTCTTCCCATAAAGGGCTATGTGCCTTTAAATATACCCAATAAAAGAAATCAAACAGGAGGCTTAAGAGAATTGTATAAAAGGACAATGATGTTAAAATTTATGTAGGGTCCCAGTTTAACAGGCACTATGTAGGTTCTCATGAAAGCATCAAGTTTGATCCAGGCACAGTAGTGCACACCTTTAATCCTAGCACTCCTGAGACAGAGGCAGGTGTGCCTCTATGAAATTGGGCCAGCCTGAGCTACACAGGGAGTTCCAGGGCAGCTGGTGGGACATAGGGAGACACTTCCCACCACCCCCAATCAAGTTCCCTCTGGTAGTGCTCGCCATTTTCAAAAACATTAAAAAGTTTTTATTTATTTATTTTATGTGTATGAGTGTTTTGCCTGCATGCCACCTGTATCATGTAATACCCACAGTGTTCAGAAGAGGGTACTGGATCCCCTCTTTGGAGTTATGGACAGTTGTTAGGCACCATGTGGGTGCTGGGATTTGAACCTGGGTCTTTTGCAACAGCAGCCAGAGCTCTTAACTGCTGAGCCATTTCTCCAACCCCTCAAAAACATGATTTGTTTTTTAAAAAATGTTTAAAGATTAAAATGCACGCCATTTGGGAATATAACACATGGCAACAGTATTTTTAAATTCTAGTGTTTCTTTTCCACTCTGTAACTATAAAATATAGAATATGCAGACACAATAAACTTGAGTGCCAGCTGTGAGGAAACTCAATTGCATAGTCTTCCTCTAGCACAGGTGCTGTCTTAATACAAAACTCAGTCTTCAGGGACTGTTAGGACTCCTCATTTGGTCCTTATTCTTCAAAATGAGGAGCTGGCTTGATGGCCTTATGATGCTTTCTCTACCCAATAGCTATTAAAGCTGTTACTCTGCAAAAGAAATGTGTTCCAAATCATGCATTTTCTAAGCAATCTGTCCTGAATATTACTGTGTCACTTCCTAATGCTAGTAATTGGACTACAGCTATGTAGCAATGTCTATGTTTTGAAGAAATACATAGTAAAGTTATTTAAGAGGTTAAAAAAAGAACACATGAAAGACATTCTCGAAAGGTCAGGAAAAGAACCAGTTAGGCAATTATGGTAAAACTGCATTTGGAGAATTTGGATGAAGGATACATGGGCTATGCTGTGGTATTTCTGCAGTTTTTTTCAGAATCACTCAAAGTTAATTTTACAAATTATGATAACCAGGTATTTTTTAGCAAATGGGAAGGGGAAGTAAAATTTCTAAGACCTTATCTACAATCTGGCATATGTAAGAAGCCCTCATTTAAAATACAAAGCCAACTCTAGGGTTACTCAGAATGTCAAAGTATTCCAAGGACTTGACTACCATCTCACCTTAGTATTGGGATTAATTTTGCTGATTAAAGACTCAGCAACAAAATCAGAGTCATTTCTTCTCACCTAATTAATATAAATCTATTAGTATGTCTAAACTTAAATGCAGAGGTTGTTGGTTTTTTTTTTAAAACACACAACTACAAGATCTGAGAAAGTTTACCCTAGTATTAAATTCTGGGAGGAAGTATTGCCTGTGTGGCTTTAAACTGCTTAAGGAGAAATTCCTTAAGCTCCAATTTTTCCTGGAGCTGAGTAATAGTCACTGCAAGTCTAAGCAGCCAGTTGCTAGAATTCTGACACTCCTGTCAAGACTTCTCAATGCCAGGTGGTTTTGGACACTGAGGGGACCTAGGCTCATGCACCATAGATGAAACATCCCAGCTTCTGAGAGCTATGCATACAAGAGCACTATAGCCTAGGTTCTCTCAAAAGGAATCCTAAACTGGGTGTGGTGGCACAGGCCTGTAATTCCAGAACTAGGGAGGTGGAATCAGGAGCACCAGGAACTCAAGACCAGCCTCAGCTTCATGAGACCCTGTTTCAGTTTTCTTATTCCCACATAAACTATTAACACCCTCAGAATAACTCCTCAGCAGAGGCTATGGCACCTGGCAAACAGTCCAACTGTTTCAAGGGGAAAAATGACTCAAAGAACATCTGGTTAAACAGCATCAAATCCTGAGGCAAAAAGTAAAGAAAACAGCAGGACATACCTTTCAAGTCCTATAACTGTGAATTAATTAAATAAAGTTTTGACATCAGGGAAGACTTCCTGATGTCAATGACAATCAATTATATTGGTTCAGTTGCTGAAGGCTTTGGAGATCAAACCCATAGGCTTTTAGAATAAGAGGACATATACTTGTGAGGGAGGTGGGATTGGGGACACTCCGGAGAGTGGGAGGGAGGTAGACTGTTACACTAGACAGGCTTGTAATCTACAGCATTAAAAGCCATTGTTAAAAATGAGTGCTATAATTCCAGTGTTACTGATAACAAAGACAAAAAGCTCTGAACTTCCTGGAAGAGTCAGGGAGGTACTTCCTGGAAGAGTCTGGGAGGTACTCGATATGGAGACAATACAGATAAAAGGAGATGCTCCCCAAGAGAACAGCAAGCAAAAAGGCAGAGAGAACCAAAAGAGCAATGTGCATTCAAAGAGCAATGCAACTGTTTCAATGAGTGTCAGGGAATGCTGATTTTATATAATTATTTTTGCTCTGACAGAGATCAAACCCAGGACCTTAGACATTCTAGGCAAGCACTTTACCACTGAGTTACAGCCCCAGACCTCAATTTAAAAAGAATATTACTTTACATTAAATAAAGTGTAAATTTTAACAGTTTACTCTGTTTCTCAAAGTAGCCTTTATCAGTCTTTAAAGAAGTATTAATAGCCTGATAGATCTGATAAAGACAGATGTCTATAATCAATAAATCCTTCAGAGAGAGAGAGAGTACCAAGTGATAACAAATGTTTCAGAGTGAGGTAAAACATTATACAAAAAATTAAACAGTAGGAGAAATGTAGAATAAAAACTTCAGGGGTTGGAGAGATGGCTCAGCAGTTAAAAGCACTTGCTGTTCTTCCAGAGGACCTGAGTTCGGTTTTCAGCATCCATGTTAGGCAGTTCACAACCACCTGTAACTCTACCTCCAGGGGATCTGACATCCTCTTCTGGTGTCTACAGGCACCAGTACACATCATACATCACACACACACACACACACACACACACACACACACACACACACACACACACATCTTAAAAACAAAAATAAACAAAAAATCTTTACTCTAAGAACAGGAAAATTTGTATTCTAGGTAACTGAGAAAACCCTAAGTACAGGAAGCAAATTCTAGGTACACAGTAGGTTCGCAGTTATATTTTGCACAACCATCCATCCATCCATCCATCCACCCACCCACCCAACCACCCACCCACAGCAACTCTACATCAGCTTAAGAACAAAAGCCAGCACTGTTTAAGGGAAGGCAATCAAGTCAATGGTTCTAAGACTTAGTAATGTACAGGACTAGCTCTTATGAAGCTAAAATGTATAAATATGCAAAAGCTTTTATGATATCTAATATAACTCCTTCCTTACCCAGGAATTCTCTTTCTTTATACAACATTAAGACAATTCAGTAACATCTATAGATAGTCCAGTGCTACAAATAAAATTGACTTGACACCAAGATACATCGCTTTGTTATAGAGGGGGAATGAATCAAGAAATTAAACTATTGTTAGTTTTTCCACAATGCCTTATACTATCAGTCATCAGACATAACCTTACTCTAGCAAACCAACTGTTTTTACTAATAAAGTTTTACTGGAATACAGCAAAGCCATTCATTTATATAATGTTGATGGCTGTTTTCACACTACAAAGGTGTTTGTGACCAGAGAATAATATTTATCATCTGCCTCTTCCTGTAAGTGTGCCATGCTTTGACTTATATAATTCCCTATAAATTTACATTTATCAGACCTTTCCAGATTTAAGAAAAAAGTTATATGCCAGTCTTCAGTAAACTTAAATTGATAATTTATAAAAGCAAGCGGACTTCAAAAATGAAAAACAGGTACCGCCCCCCCCAATCATTTCTGTCAAATTCCTTCCAGCATCTGTTTTTGAAAGAACTGAGACTTTGCTTGCTAGGAAGACAGGGTTAGAGTGATATTATTTCTTCCTTTACAAAAACAGTACCTCAGGTTTGTTTGGCAGGACAGTAGGAGAACGGGCAAAAAGGTAAAACAAGGCAGCAGAGAAGAAAGGAAGAACTGTCAAATCAAAACACCAAGAAAGCAAATACCCCAGTATCAAGACCTACAGAAGAAAATGTTCATTAGCATCGTGACAAGGGAGAAGGCACATGGCAACTGCATTACAGTAGAGCTGTCGTAGAACAAGGACTCTAGCGCATGAGAAAACTGTAAAGCTTGCGCACATTTCCCATGCACTGTTAGACCCAAAAAGGTATTTTTCTTCCCTCACTATAATAAATTCTAAGAACTAAAAAGCAATTTATTTTTAATGTAAAAAAAAATTAAAATAAGTCATTCTTTGAGCTTTATTGGTTGTCTTAAAATGGATATTCCATTTAATAAGCATAACAACTTAGGGCTAATCATTCCCTCCTCAACTGAGAGATTATAATTAACATTTTGTGGACAAAGAATCCAAGATCAAATTAAATTAACTGACTGCAAGGAAAAATAAGAGTCAAAAGTGGACTATATATAAAAGCAAACATATTCTTAAGTTAGGTTTTATTCCTTAAAGATATCTGTAAAGACAAATTTAAAAATACCTATGAATTATATATGCATTAGGCTGTATGTTCTAAATTTTAACAGTTTCCTAGGCAAATAATTCATGAATTACTCAGAGATGATCAAATCTGTCATTTAGTTTCTTATGTGTCAGGCTTTAAGCTAAATGTGTTACATGCACCTCCTTACTTAATATAGAACTAACTGAAGACGTAACAAATGTATGTACTTAAAACACTACAAAAATATTTACTAAATTTTATTTTCAAGAGAAATTGCAAACTCTCCAGAGAGTCTTTATTGCAAAATACTGAGGATGCTGTTCACAAATAGTGCAAATAGAAAACAAAGTTTTAAAATTATACCTATTTTTGTCTTCTGCTGTTAAATCTTCTGAACTTTTGCTTTCATCTTTAAAATACTGGCCTGAGCTAGATGGATTAGCAAAAGTAGATATGAAAGGCCCCAGAGACTGAAAAGCTGCTTGGCGAACCTAAGAAGAAAAAAAGGAATAAAACATGAGCATAAAGAGGTGCTTTAAAAAAAAAAAAAACACAGATGTTTAACCATTTACTTTCTATGCATCAAAGCCAAAGTATGTTTGGGATAAGAGTAAAGGTTTTTAAAAAAAATCTGGAATCTGAATCTTTCTTTAGTTAGGATTAAAAATCCTTATAAATTTTACTTGTTTTTTAAAAAAATACTTTATTTATTATTTTTATTTTATGTATATGCGTGTATTGCCCACATGCATGGAAGTGTATCCATGTTATGTAATGCCCATGGAGGTCAGAAGAGGGCATTGGATCTCCTAGAACTGGAATCACAGACAGTTGTTAGCTGCCATGCGGGTGCTGGGATCTGAACCCAGAACATTCAGTATTCTTAACTGCGGAGCCATTTCTCCAGCGCCTACTTCTTCTTCTTTTTTTTTTTTTTAAATTTTTGGATTCTCTCAAACCATGAAAGCCTAAGTGATATTATAAAACATATAAATAGAAAAATTTTTAGCAAGTATTCCTGTATTCTTCAAACACAAGAAAAATGAAGAGAACCAAGACTGTCAAACAGAAAATATGAAGCAGTACAGTCAACAAACATGACAAAAACACTTAATGCTTTCAGTAGGAAAGATGAATTTGTTTGCTACAAGGAGACACTAGTGTTTGGAAAACACTAGAATCTACTTAACAACAGGAAACATATCCTAGCGTTATTAATGAATGTCATACAATGGAGGAGGTTACAGAATTTTATTTAATTCTGTGATTTCTGTAACTGTTTTTGAAATCAGAATTTTAAAAAATGTAAAACAGTTCAGAAGAATTTTACAGGACGAAGTAGGGCTAGATGCAGAGGAAATCACAATGTTAGAGCTAGTGTGCTACAGACCAAGTTCTTTTGAGGTTTAGCATCCTATTTCTAAAAAGATGAACAGTAATCCCTTTTTGCAAGTTTTAGAAAGAGGATCATATAGTATGTATGAATTTTACAAAGGAAAAAATGTAATATATACATATCGATATATATTACCATTTGCCTACTTGGAAAAGTATATACAGAAAAATGATTTAATTGGTTTTAAAGAAGGCTAGAGCTATATACTCCCTAGGGGGAAATGTAAACGTGAATTCAGGATTATTACCTCCTTTTTAATAAGCACTATTTCCAAAAAACTCAGGAAATGTTACTTCTTAAAGTATGAGCCTGCGCTTATTCTCTCAATATTGCCAAAGGTCTGAGGTTGCTTCCAATCAAAGTCACAGAAAATTCAATTAAAAAAATTTTATTTTTTTTTGGTCTTTTTGAGACAGGGTCCCCCAGTAGCCCCAGCTGTCCTGGAACTCGCTTTGTAGACCAGACCAACCTCGAACTCACAGAGATCTGCCTGTCTCTGCCTCCCAAGTGCTGGGATTAAAAGGTGTGCACTACCACACTCAGCTCAGAAATTTTAATTTTAGTAATTTAAAAACTACCTACAAAGAAAAGCCTAGGCCCAAATGCTATGACCACTGATCAAACATTTAAAGAAGAGAGAACATTAGTTCTCCACAAACTCTCTCATAAGGCTGAACAAGGAAAAATTTTAACTCATTTTGTTAAGGATATTATTACCCTGATAACAAAACCAAGCAAAATTTTACAAGAAAATGAGATATGGAGGGAAAACAAACAAACAAACAGAACCTTCAATGAAAACACTAGCAAACTGAATCCAGTTGCTACATATGAAGAGAATTATGTACTACGGCAAACTCAATCCATTACCAACACACAACTTTATTACTCCAGGAATACAAAGCTGCTATCTAAAAGCCAATGAAGGCTGAAGTGATGGCTCAGTAGTTAAGAATGCTTGCTGTTCTTTTAGAAGACCCTAGTTTGGTTCCCAGCACCCATGTCTCATGCATGACTCTTTTTTTAAAAAAAAAAATATTATTATTATTTTATGTGTATGAGTGTATTGCCTGCATGTATGTGAGTGCACCCATGTTGTGCAGTGCCATGGAAGTCAGAAGAGGGCTTTGGATTCACCTGGAACTGGAGTTAAGGATGGCTCATAGCTGCCATGTGGGTGCTGGGAATCAAACCTGGGTCCTCTGCAAGACCAGTCAGTGCTCTTAACCGCTGAGCCATCTCTCCAGCCCCATCAAGCATGACTCTTAACTGCCTATAATTCCAGATCCAGGGATTTCACGCCTTCTTTTGGCCAACTTGGCCACCCATAGACACACACACACACACACACACACACACACACACATAAATGAAAATTGAAAAGTCAAGGAGTGTTAAACATCAGGCCAAATTAAAGTCAACATGACTTTTTTTCTTTTTCTTTTTTTTTGTCACTCTTTGAGACAGGGTCTCCCTGTAGCCCCAGCTGTCCTGGAACTTACTAGGTAGACCAACCTGGCCTTGAACTTACAGAGATCCGTTTGCCTCTGCCTCCCAAGTGTTGGGGCTAAAGGTGTGCGCCACCATTCCCGGCTAGTCAACATGACTTGTATCTGCAAAAACTTCTGTCTGTCCAGTAACCAAAGGCAAATCTTAATAGAGTAGGTTTTCTACCATCTACTCTTAAACATATGGAGAGCATAAATTATATAAATTATTTCTTAAATTATAAAAATCATATTTATTTTAAAATAGACTCATTATTTTACAAAAATGATGTTACCCAACGTGAAGGATCACTGATCAAGTTAATAAATAGTGAAGATAACTTTGTCCGTCGGATTTCTTGACACGTGGCACACGAAACAGCCATGAAGCACTCGGCACAGGCCTTTCGTACTCCCCACACATTATCAGAACACAGCTGGAAAAACCTGGGCAACTACATGAGAACAAACATGAGGAGGCCACAGTTACTTCTCTTTCATTTTCTCTGTTTTAAACATTGGATATTCTCTAAAAGTAGAAAACCTATTTAATACTAGTACTCAGAAAATTTTTAATGAATCATATTAAATTCATAATTCACTAGGCAAATGCAAAAATACTCTCAACAAATATACCTTTATGTTACTGAAGAGCTTGTACCTGAACTTTTGCATAACAGATGTGTTCCAAAACTCTTTAAATTTATGAACTTGTACATTGAGCATATATATCCTACACGCTACTACCTAAAACTAACCTGTCACAGAGCTTATGTGTTGACAAAGTGAGAGTTGCAATTAGATTAAAGATTCAGTTGAATAAATCAGAACTGATTTACAAAGTACAAATGAGGACGTTAACAGTGTATCAGTATTTCTCACACTTATTTGTATTTTTTTTTGGGGGGGGTGCCTTTTTGGGAAAGGTCTCCCTATAGCCCCAGCTGACCTGGAACTCGCTATGTAGACCAGGCTGGCCTCAAACTCACAGAGATCCGCCTGCCTCTGCCTCCCAAGTGCTGGGATTAAAGGCGTGCGCCACCATGCCCGGCACTTATTTGTATTTTTAACAAACTGTCCTTATCAAAACACATTTCAAATGCCAGCCTGCAGAAGTCTAAACTTCTAGCTCTAGCATGTCATCCTGGCTCAATCATGGGCCTGGGAAATAAACTTTCTGTGCTATTCTGCAACACACTGCTTATGTTTTCAACACCTGTGACACTTACCAACATCTCCTCAGTAGCTTGCTGGCCAACTACACTGCAAATGTCTCCAAAATTGGCAGCACAGACCTATAACAAAAGTAACACTGACAGTTCAAAATGTCACCTACAAAGTTCTTTAAAACAATCAATTAAGTTTCATGTATCAGTATATCAGAGCACTATATTTTCTAACATACCTTTCGAACATGAAACATTCTACAGTCACAGCACATCTCGCAAAACCTAGGGAGGATAAGACGCTCTGTAATATCCTTTCCAACCATGGGAGCCATCTTGCACATTATCTAAAATAAATGAGAAAAAAAAAAAAAAACAAACCACACACTGAAAATATCTTTCTAAGGTTTTTCAGTTCAACTTGGTATCATTTAAAGAAATATAAATTAATCAAATACATATCAAATGTACTTAGTAAACCTAGAGAAAATTCTGAAAGTTTCATTTTTCTATTATTTAATCATTACTTAATTTCTTGATCATTTTATTAGTAATTTTGAAAGAGAAATTCTGCATCTCCATAATTTTAAAAAAGCATTGTCTGTTCAAAAGGAAAGATTATACTTAAGAGGGTCTGCTTTAGTTCATCTATATTGCCAAAGAAAAACTACACACCAGAAGTCCAACTTGCAAAGCACCAGGGTAACTGAAATGTATGTATGGGAAGCAGGTCCTGCTTCTGCAGAGTCTTGGTTTCTGGACATAATTTTAATATGCACGTGTTCCGGTTAACATAGTATATAAAGAGCAAGGTTAAGAACTACCTTTATCTGAAAACTAGTCCTTTATTGTAAAAGTCCATTCCCTGCATAGTTAATATAGAAGGAAATCTGATGTCTATTATCATTTTCCAATTTCATCTATTCCCAAGATGTGCAAACCTAAGAAAAAGAAACCAAAAGGCATACAAATGGGAAAGAAACACTCTTATTTATATATGGCATAACTGTCTACATAGACAATTCCAATGATTCTATAGAGAAGAATAAACAAATGAATTTAAGAGAGTTTTGGACTACCTATATCAGAATATAAAAATGTACTGTATTTCTTTTTTAAAAATTTTATTTATCATTTTTATTTTATGCATATGTGTGTATTGCCTGCATGTAGGTAAGTGCACCAGTGTTGTGCAATGCCCGCAGAGGTCAGAAGAGGCTGTCGGATCCTCTGGGACTGGAGTTACGGACAGCTGTGAGCTGCCATGTGGGTGCTGGGATTCAAACCCAGGTCTTCTGCAAGAACAGCCAGTGTTCTTAACTGCTGAGCCATCTCTCCAGCCCCAAATGTACTGTATTTCTATAAATTAGCAATGAATTGGAAAGCTTTAAAAATAGTGTCATTGGCCAGTCATGGTGGTGCACTCCTGTAGTAACAGCACTTGGAAGGCAGAGAAGCAGGCAGATTTCTGTGAGTTCGAGGCCAGCCTGGTCTACATAGTGAGTTCCAGGCTAGCTGGCACTACAGGGAGACCCTGTCTCAAAAAAGACCATTAAAAAAAAAAATAGTATCATTGGGGCTGGAGAGATGGCTCAAAGGTGAAGACCACTGGCTACTCTTGCAGAGGACCTGGGTTTGATTCTCAGCACCCACACTGCAGCTAACAACTGTTCCTAACTCCAGTTCCAGGGGAATTAAATGCCCTCTTCTGATTTCCTCAGGCATTACATGACACAGGTGCACTTACACACATGTGGGCAATACACTCATACACATAAAAATAATAAATATTTAAAAAATAGTATCATTCACAACAATGTTAAAAATATGAAATCTGAGGCTGAGAGATGGTATAGCAGTTAAGAGCATTTCACTGGCTGCTCTTCCAGGGGACGCAGGTTTAGTTCCAGATGGTGTTTAACAACCACTTGAAAGTTCAATTCCAGGGACTCTGACACCCTCTTTTGGCCTCCATAACCACCAGGCACCCATATGGCACACTTACATACATGCTGGCAAAACACTCATACACATAAAAAATTTAAAAAATTTAAATGAAATCTAACAAAATATAAGATCTTTCTGTTAAAAACTATAAAATACTGACAATGGTGTAATCAGTACTTAAATGAATGGAGAGATCTATCATGTTCAACAGCTGTTAGGTTGGAATTCTCCCCAAACTGATCTATAGGTTCAGCATAATCCCTACCAAAAATCCCAACATCATCACATTGGAGAAAACACCTTCATCTCCAAAATCCCGTGGCCAGCTTTATTTTTCAAAGCATTAGCAAGCCTGAAAACCCAAAGTTATGCCTTGATCACAATCACTGATCTAAGACAACTGAATGTGTAAGAATGAATTTTTCCTAAAACAGAAACAAAATATGAAGAATGAATATACTTATATTTATTATACTTATTTTTCAGATTATGCCCAAATTGATTTTCGTTTCTTTTCTTTCCTTTTTCAGTCCTTATGAGGCAGGGTCTCCCTGTATCCCAGCTGGCCTGGAACTCGATACATAGACCAGGCTGGCCTCGAACTCAGAGATCTGCCTGCCTCTGCTCCCAAGTGCTGGGATTAAAGGTGTGTGCCACAATGCCCAGCCCAAATTGATTTACTTTATTGAGGAATTTCTGAAATTAAGAAGAAAATGTTGGGGCTAGAGAGATGGGTCAGCAGTTAAGAGCACTGGTTGCTCTTGCAGAGGTCCTGGGTTTAAATCCCAGCATTCACATAGCAGCTAACAAGCATCAGTAACTCCAGTTCCAGGGAATTCAACACCCTCTTCTGGTGTCTGTGGGCACTGCACAATACAGATACACTTATATACATGCAGGCACAACACTCATATACATAAAATAAAAATAAAAAGCTTAAAAAATTTTTTTTTAAAAAAGAAAATGTTTTCCAGAATTTGGGAGGCAGAGGCAGGCAGATCTCTGTGAGATCTACATAGCGAGTTCCAGGCCAAAAAAGATTTAAAAGTTTTGGAGCTACGTAGAGGTGATAATTGTGCATTTTGAATTTATTAAATGCCACTAAACAGTACACCTTAAAAAATGATTCATTGTATATGGATTTCATGTCAATAAAAATATTGCTGAGAAAAAAGAAAGCACCTAAGTTTACTAATTGGTGAGTACCTAAAAACAATAAAAAGGAAAATTTAAGGGAAATTAGAAGATCCAGAAATGATTACCAACTTTTATTGTAATTTCTTTATATCAACAAAGGATAAATCATAGTATTTTAGGTATAAAGAGTGAATGTTGAATATCCAGTTAGATGGGAAGAAAGTCTCAGGTTCACTTATTGTTTTTCTATTTTACTATTAGAATTCTTACTTCTGAATGTAGGAACCACAGATGCGAGTCATAACATACACTACTAGATTCTCAAACCTTACTTTTCGTCTGCCTAAATGGAGAAATGGTGTGCTACTTACAGCCACTGCTTCTGTCTTCACATCATCATTGCTGTCTGGGGCAGTCAGCTCTACGAGGACGGGACACACTTTTGTTTCCACATCAAATCGCTCAATCAGCTCCTGCTCCAGCAGAGCCAGCAACGCTGCCTGGCTTGTTTTCCTCACCTAAGAAGAAAAACACCACAGTATAAACAAAACACATATGTGACATAATAAAACTCCACAACCTGATTTTTACCAATGTGAAAGCTTCTAATAACAATGTAAAAGAATCCATAACTTCACAACCTAGCAAATAAACATGGCTATTGCTTTCAACTATTACAAAGATAGAACTCGGTAGACTATCATAATAGATAAAGTCGAACACAAAAACATTTTTGTAAAGATGTCCCACACAAGACTGGTTACCAGGCACCATTTATGATGGCATTAATAACAAATCTGTTAGTGTCTTAACATAATCTAAGACAACTGGTCACTTTTGTAAAATAGAATAATCAAGTTAGACCAGGAAAATATTCAAATTCTATCACGTAGGATAGGCCATTCTACATACATTATTACATGAAATTCCTTTAAGAAGTAAAGGCAACCTTACCTGATTATTCTGATCTGCAAGATATCTCACCACAATAGGTAGTAAGTATTTGGAAAAAGCATATGGTATCGAAGGCCGATTTTCTTGACAAAACAGTGCAATATGCGGCACCTGTTCCATCAGCTCTGCTCTCACGGTTGGTTCTATTGAAATAACAACAACATGAACAAACACATTCTCTCATGAAAACAACTGCCTTTATCTGAGCTACTTTATCAAAGCTACTTAGGAAGGTTTAGACTTTTCATTTTCAGCATGGAAAGGGCTCATAAAAATATTCTCTCAATCATGTAGTTCTTTCCAAAATCATAAATGATGGAAGGAAATCACTTCTAACCAGTGTTTCTATCATTCATAATATACAAACTGGATAAATTTTTTTTTATAATTTATCATCTACAATGTTACACATTGCACTGGGGGTTAAATACCTTATTTAATACATATACCAATACTATTATATGATACTATCTATAGACTATATCAATACTATGATTTAATACTATCTGCAAACTCCATGATTTAAGAACATCCTAGGACAAGATATATATCTATCATGGATAAATCTTTGCACATCCTATGACATAGTGACTCCTTTTTAAGCATGCACTCACAGAAATCTGTGTGCCCATGGCTCCACATGACTGCTTGCCTAACAGCAGTACCAAGAGCATAAAGTTGGAAGTAATTCACATGCTCATTAACTACCAGATAAATTACTATGTATCAAATTAATAATAAACACACACATATACAGTTACAGAAAACAACGTGCATAAGATTCAGAAACATAGAAGTTGGACGAAAAAGAATACATTAAGTATGATTCTATATAAAGTTTAAAGAGGCAAACTATCTGGGCACTATTCTTTCAGTGGTCAAAGTAGTGCTTACTTTGGAGGAGGGATGAGATGGTTCTAGGGTGCTAGTTCCATTTCATGTGAGTTCTGATAACATGAACTGATCTTCACTGTATGAAACTTCATAAGGTTGTGTACTTATCCACGTACCTTTAGCAGTGTGTAATAAATACCTAGCCTGATCTGGGTTCCAAACTCACAGATCTAGCATAGGTGAAGAGGGGCCTCTCTTCACACTCAAAATAAAAACACAAACCCACATTCTATATACTGTGAAATCAGCATGAACTGCTAGCTGCTAACAACTCCTAGCCACTTGTAGTACACTCAAAATGGAGCTGAAGCAAATACCAAATTTCTATGAGGACCCACTAAATGAACTCATAGTCCCTAACAGACCAGGAAATGATTCCTCAGCAGCAGAAAGATTGTAATTCCATGCACTTCAGCAATCTGGAGAGGTTTGAATCATTCTGATTCTACTTTGAAGATACAGTATCAGGAAATGCAACAAGAAAAGAACCTAATTGGGCGAGAAAAACACAACCACACAAAAAAAATAGCACCTGAAACTCCTGAAATAAAAATGTCATTAATAGCAACAAAAACTCAATGGTCAGATGGCAGGTTGAAATTTCAGAGAGGCACTTTGCTGAGGGAAACTACCAAAATGATGGGAGAACAAAGGACTGAAAAATTATGACATTTGTTAAACAAGAGCTCCACAGTCTCAACCATGTAAATGCCTACTCAGCTGGGGATGTAGCTCAGTTGGAATGCTTGCCCAGCATCGCATAAAACTAGGCACGGTGGCATAAGCCTGTAATCCCAGCACATGGGAGGTAAAGGTAGGAGGTTCAAGATCAGAAGAATAAACCAACTTTTTTTTTAAATTAAAAAAAAATTCAAGATTATCCTTAGTTTAAGGCCAGACTGGGCTACATGAGTATCTATCTGAAATACACACAGAGACACACCCCAAATTAAACTTAAAAGATCTTAAGAGGGAGAAAAGACAATATTTCAAAGGTGAATGGTTAAAATTTCCTGTTAAACAAGAATTCTCAAATTCAAGAAGCATGGCAAATTCTGAGTAGAATAAATTTATTCCTGAATATATCATAATAAAACTGTAGAACAAACTCCATGGAAAGGGGATTTTAGGAAGAAATAAGATTACCTACAAAGAATCAAATTAGACAAACTGATTTCTCCAGTTAACCATCTACTAGATTTCTACACTCACATCTTTCTTGAATGTTACCATCAGGCCAACCCAAGGAGGAAAGCTCAGGGTCAACCCAACTTTGCCACTCCAACTGCCGAAGGCACTCTGGAATAGTTCCTGCCACTTCAAATTTTTCTCAAACACCCATTCTTACAATTAGTATGACCTCTCACTTGGTCTGCCTGTCACCCACCTTTTTCATCCAGTCAGTTTATATTGCTACATTATTGTTATAAATTATACCAAAAAATGTTAACTTTCTAATATGACATATTATAAACCTTTCCAATATAGCCTTTATTGCCTCCTTTCCTAACTAGATGACCCCCTGGTGACCAAAGGGGCTGGCTCCAACCTTGAACTCTTCAGGCTTCTAAACTAGTGTTTTACTTCCGAGTATGCCCTTTCCCTGCAACCTCCTCAATCTAACAAATCCACTACAAACTATCACATAACTAAACTGTTGTTATTTAACTTAACTCAAAAAATACAAAATTATACTTGATTAGACCCTCCTATAGCTACTTCAGAATGGGTATGTATGTATAAGAATAATTATGTAATGCAAATAAGTAAGCTTACAAATATTTTCTATCCTAAAAGAAAATTTAAATCTTTTATTTATTTTTATTATATGTATATGAGTGTATTGCTTGTATACGTGTAAGTGTACCCATGTCATGCAATGCTCTTGGAGGTCAGAAGAAAGCGTCAGATTCCCCTGGAATTGTAGTTACGGATGGTTGTTAGTTGCCATGTGGGTACTGGGAACGGAACCTGGATCCTCTGTAAGAGCAGTCAGTGCTCTTAACCACTGAGCATCTCTCCAGCCCCAAGAAAATTTAATCTTAAAAATTTAAGGCTTATATAAATGAACTGTTTATTGAAAGACAAGTTCATCTGCAGATTAAAAGGTGGTATTTGCTGAGAAGCCAGCATTTATTTGAATTTAAAAATTTTTAATAAAGCAACTTAAGAAAAAAGTTTCAACATTGATTTTTGGATTATTTCCAAATCAAGTATAAAATTATGTTTGAAATTTATTATTGGGGGCTAGAGAGATGCTCAGTGGTTAAGAGCACAGACGTCTCTTGCAGAGGACCTGGGTTCTGTTCCTAGCACCCAGATGGCAGCTACCACCCATCTGTAACTCCAGTTCCAGGGGAATCCAATGCCTTCTTCTGACCTCCCTGGGCACTGCATGACATGGGTGTGCTTACATATATGTAAGCAAAACACTCTTTACACATTAAAAAAAAACAAAAAACCGAACTTATTTAAAAAAAAAATGTTACTGGGGGGCTGGAGAGATGGCTCAGCGGTTAAGAGCACTGACTGCTCTTGTAGAGGAACCGGGTTTGAGCCCCAACACCTCTGTGGCGGCTAACAACCATCCGTAACTCCAGTTCCAGGGGGTCTGATGCCCTCTTCTGACCTCCTTGGGCACTGCACGACACGGGTGCATGTATTTAAAAAATTATTATTGGGGCTGAGAAGATGACTCAGTGGGTGAAGTGCTGCTGTGCAAGCACGAGGACTTGAGTGTGGATCATCAGTACTCATGGCCACACGCCCCTGTAACCCAGCACTGAGAGACAAAGACAGGCAGATATTGGGAACGTGCTGGGCAGCCAGCCTTGTCAAAACTGTGGGTTCTGAGTTCAGTGAGAGATCCTGTCTCAAGGGAGTAAGGCAGAGACTGGAAAAGCAGGACATCTGATGACCTCCTCTGGCTTTTGCATGAGTGTGTACCCACATATCCATGCATATACCACACATACAAACAACTTATTATCTTAAAATAGCACATTTTATGTCATGTGTATTTTACTACAATAAAAAACATATCTTAAAAAAAATGAAGATCCTCAACACATCATCACAGTCTAAGTTTCAAATCAAGTACCTCTTTCTCTTCCCCCCTCTCCTCCCATTCCTCACAAGCACACCTCTCTCTCCATATGCTCACTGACAGCCCAGGCTGGCCTCAAACTTGAGGTTCTGCCCCACTCAGTCTTCTAATACTTAGGATTACAAAAATGAGCTACCACGTCAGGCTTAAATTTACCCCTCCCTCCCTTCCTCCCTTCCCCCCTCCATCCCTCCCTTCCTATATATTTTTATTTAACATTTCTATTTTATGTGTATGAGTGTATTACCTGTGTGTATGTGAGTGCACACATGTCGTGCAATGCCACAGAGGTTAGAAGAGGGCTTCGGATTCCCCTGGAACTGGAGTTAAGGACAGTTTATAGCCGCAGTGTGGGTGCTGGGAATCAAGCCCGGGTCCTCTGCAAGAGCAGTCAGTGCTCTCAACCGCTGCACCATCTCTCCAGCCCCAAGTTTACCTCTTTCTTAAGGAAACTTTCCTGTCTTTACTTTAGTAATAAACCAGCTTTCAGTTTACAAATAAGTGACTATTTTTCCCATGTAAAGAATAAAGAGAGCATTATGTATTTACCTAAAAAATTTTTAAAGGGGACTGGGAGGGATGGAAATAATGTAAATATAATACTTACATATGAAAGTCTCAAAAAAAAAATTAAAGTCCTTCTGCCACTTTAAAAAAATACATTTTATTATTTTTATTTTATGTGTATGTGTGTATTGCCTGCATGTAGGTAAGCGTACCCTTGTCATGCAATGCCCACGGAGAGCAGAAAAGGCTGTTGAGCCCTTGGAACTGGAGTTACAGAGCTGTTAGCTGCCATATGGGTGCTGGGATTTGAACCCGCGTCTTCTGCAAGAACAGCCAGTGTTCTTAACTGCTGAGCCATCTCTCCATCCCTCTGGCACTTTTAATTTATTCTGAATTACTTAAAAATTGTTGTTAGTGCTAAGATATTAACATAAATGATATAATTTCTCAGATTTATTTTGATGAGAAATCTAAAAAATTAACTGAATAAGCAAGCATATTATAAACTGCTTGGATCTTATTTTTGTCCCTTGTTATTAATAGGCTTAATAATTTACTTTGAATTGGATGTGGTGGTGCACACCTTTAATCAGAGCAGTGGGCAGGCAGAGGTAGCCGGTTCTAGGCCAGCCTGGCTTATGTAGTAAGTTCCAGGCCAGCAGTGGCTATAGGAAGGCCCTGTCTCAAAAATACAAACGAAAACAAAATTTTACTTTGAATTTATTTTTATTTTTAAAATGGGGTCTCAATGTAGCCTCGACTGACTCTGAACCCCAGCTTTACCTGCCTCAGCTCCATGGTGCTGGGATTAGAGGCATAGGCCATCATGCCTGGTCCTTAGGAATTCTTAAAGAAATCTCTAATGCTAATTTCTTCAATAGTTTTAGAAACAAATACAAATTTGGTCAACTGAAACCTTTCTAAAGACAATAAATTTAGTTTCTCTGCATAAAAACATACCTGAATCATCAGCTAATCTGCTAATTCTTTCCAAAACAGCAATACAATCTCTTTCATCATCGCAGACCTCCCTCAGTGTATCCAGCAAACTCCGGGCCACCATTTGTCTACACAGAAAAAGAAAATCAGATAGTGTTCAGTGTCATTAATAGTTGTTTTTTAGAATTTAAACGCCCCCCCAAACCAGAACCCATATGTTTCATAAAGACATGTTTCTTACTGTACTTCATAATATACTAAACTTGTAATTTCCTAAGTAGCACAAGCTAGATTTAACTTTACAGATGATAATAAGATTGGTTACTACCATTTTAAAATAATCTTCAAATGACTGGGGAAATTTCTAGTTACTGAAAATTAACTTCACTTATCCAATTGTCACAATAATGGGAAAGTATATTCACTCTTCATTACATTAAATGTTTTATTTACTAGTATGAGCATTTTCTATCTATACTCAAAAAAAGTTGAAGACTGAGTTTCCAGAAAAGTCTGATATAGTGGTCTAAAGATCAGTTACAGAAACTGTGCACCAAAAAGGTGCTAGCTCTTGGTTTCTGCCGTGCCCTGTGCCCTGCACATTCCCGGGCACACACAAGGTATGCCGTGCCATCTGGTAAAAGAATAATATGCTCCTAATAAGCAATTTACATGAACACCAAAATTATGCTCAGAGGCCTAGCAAAATGAAACAACACAACTTTTTTTTTTCTTGCCAAAAAGCAATGAATCAAGGGCTATAATACAGGTCAGGCTACAGTATTTGGCAACTCAGATTACATGGAAATACCTACATTAGGGTGGATTATTTAATTTCCCTACTGAAATTAAGAAGTCTTTCTTGTAGTTTCTATTAATGAAAAGAATGTACACACACCTGTTAAATACGTTCTCACTTGCAGCATACTTGTCCAGTCTCCCCAGTGGTGTCAACATTTCATCTTGTGAGACGAAGTCCAGGGCTGAAGGTATAATAATCACATCAGACTCTGAGCTGTAGTCATCCACACCAACTATCAGAGACATCAGAAATACTCCTTATAACACTCTGAAACTAAAAAGTACCCCTTGCCTGTCTGAAGCAGCATAATGTTTCTGGAGCGGTACAAAGAACCACAAAAGAATCTTAAAATACATCCAGTGCTAGCAAGAGCTGGACATCATTCTTTTCCCAACAGAGGTTCCTGCCTCTAAGTCAATGGCTACAGAAATTCAGTATGAGGGGGAGAGAGTGACCAGTCTCAAGAATTTACATGCTCAGGGGGTTAGAGAGATGACTCAGCAGTTAAGAGCACTCACTGGCTGCTCTTGCAAAGGACCCATGTTTGGTTTCCAGCACCCATGTGGCAGGCTAACAACCATCTATAACTTCAGTTCCAGGGGGATTCAATGCACTCTTCTTGCCTCCATGGGCACTGCAGCACTTATATCCATGCAGGCAAACACTCATACACATAAAATAAAAATAAAAATTAAAATAAAAAAAAACTTACATGTTCAGTCAGAACACACTTGTGGATAATACACAGAAAGTTAAAACAGTGATAGCCAATTCTGAATAGACTATAAAGCTAAAGAAGGGTCTGATTTCTCTTACTAGAGGAAAACTAAAAGCCACTATTAATATTTACATTCATTAAACAAATATTAAATACTCCTTTGCCGAGTATTAGGCTAATGTTGGGAAAACCACCATGAAAATACTTATGTTTCTGTCTTCCAAGAGTCAACACTCTGTTGAGAAAACAGTCTTAACGATCATTATGGAGCATATATATACACACCTCAAGGCTAGAACCTGCAGTGCTGGGGGGAGACCAAGAACAAATAGCTAAACCTTAACCCAAAAGCATGACCTCAAGGGAACCAAGCATAGAGTCTGAAGGCATGACTAAATAGCATTGACTGCCAAAGGATGAAGGGAAGGATGGAAGGATGCTGGGTGGTACCTAGTTCATCTAACAAGGGCATTTTTCCATGGCATGAAAGTGACTGAAGAGGAGGGAAGTGAAGCCATTAGTGTAAAACACATTTCCAGAAACACAGATGTAAAAGAACCTGGGTGTGGTAGTGCACACATGTAATTTCAACACTCAGAAAGCTAAGGCAGTCTGAGGCCAGTCTAGGCTATATAATAAGCAGCAGGCCACCCAGGGCTTTACAGCAATGATCCTGTCTCAAAAGAAAAGAGGAGGAAGAGGAAGAGAAGATCAGGAAAAAAGGTTTAGAACGCTGTTACATAATGAAGTATATAGTCAACAAGTAAGTGTAAAGTTCTTGGAGTAAAAGAACAGAATAAAACTGATGAAAAAAATCAAGTGGCTGGAAAAGGACTTCAGTGCTAAGATAGATAGGTGAGATCTAGATCCAGCGCATTTCCCAAACCTTAAGAACTTTCAAAGTTTTTTTTAAATTATTATTTTTTTATTTTATATATATGAGTGTATTGCCTACATGTATGTAAGTGCACCCGTGTCATGCAATGCATGAAGAAGTCAGAAGAGAGAGTTGGATCCCTAGAACTGGAGTTACGGATGGTTGTTAGCTGCCATGTGGGTGCTGGGAATTGAACCTGGGTCCTCTGCAAGAATAGTCAGTGCTCTTAACTGCTGAGCCATCTCTCCAGCCTCCAAAGTGTTTGTAGACAGGGTCTTACTATGTAGCCTAGGCTAGGTGCAAACTTGCGGCAATCTTCTTGCCTCAGCCTCCCAAGTGCTGGGATCACAGACATCTACCCTCAGGTCAAAGCACTTTTTCTTATTCTTTCTTTCTGGTGCTATTGTTTCTACCCATGGCCAACTGCCCTTTCTCCATCACCGCCTCTTTGCAATAGGGCAGGTTCTCCAGGATAAGAATTTTCACCTCACTCACTGCTTTATCTTCAGGGACTTCCTGGCACAAAGTATATACTTAGGTGTTTTTGAAACATATCTGTTTCTCATTCCCCATAATAGATTTTATTTTTGTTCTAGCTCTTTGCTTAGCTGGAACAACACATAAAGCAGCAAAAAACAACACATAAAAAGTTTCTTGGAGGTGGAGAGATGGGTCAGCAGTTAAGAGTACATACTGCAGCTGGACGAGGTGGCACATGCTTTAGTTCTAGCACTTGGGAGGCAGAGGCAGGCAGATCTCTGTGAGTTCAAAGCCAGCCTGGTCTACATAGTGAGTTCCAGGCCAGCTGGGGCTAAGATCTTGTTTCAAAAAGACCAAAAATAAAAAGTGCATACTGCTCTTTCAAAGGACTTGAGTTTGGTTTCCAGCGCCCATGCTGGGCAACTCACAACCAACTATATAACTCCAGCTCCAGGGGATCCAACACCCTCTTATGAACTCCTTGGACATGTGAATATAACCCCAGAGGCACTTATATACACATAATTAAAAATAAAACCTTAGAGGCTGGAGAGGTAGCTCAGTGGTTAAGAGCACTGACTGCTCTTGCAGTGGACCTGGGTTCGATTCCCAGCACCCACATGGTGGCTACAAACCCCTCCTTAACTCCAGTTCCAGGGGAATCTGAAGCCCTCTTCTGACCTCTGTGGCATTGCACAACACAGGTGCACTCACATACATGCAGGCAATACACTCATACACATAAAATAAAAATAATATTAAATCTTAGTGTCAGTTGTATTAAAAATGAATTTTTCTGTATGAAACTATGTATTTTAATAATGAAATGGATATTGTATAACTGTAATAATTCAACTGTAAGCCTAAAAATTTGCAGCCAATTTTGAAAGAGATACATCTTAGCTCTGGAAATTGTTATTGACTATGCCAATGCTGTTGTAATGAAATGCCTCTTCTAATCATTTGGTTATGAAATAAATAATTTTAAAAAATATTTAAAAAAGTAAAACCTTAAAAAAATTCTCCCAAATGTGATATGAATAGAAAAGATTAATGATTTTCCAATCAAATCCCCAAAGCTATTGCTTTAATAGCATTTTAAAATGCCTATTTTGAAGGCTGGGCATGGTGGTACACACCTTTAATCCCAGCACTTGGGAGGCAGAGGCAGGTAAATCTCTGAGATTGAGGCCAGCCTGGTCTACACAGTAAATTCCAGGCCAGCTAGGGCTATATAGCAAGTCCCTATGTCAAAGAACAAACATTCTTTCATTTCTCTCAATAACACTATCAATGACCACATTTGTTTTCATAAACCGGGTGGCTTAAGAAACAAGTGAAATGAGCCCAATCCTGCCTTAGCTGACTACCTGGAAACAGGCCTCAAGTCTAGGGAACCCCACCCCCAAAACCTCCTAGAAGACTGAGTGACAATCTAGGGAGGCCAGTGCGGCCAGTACAGCCAGTGATTTGCAGGACTGAGAACTTGAGACGAGAGAACATCAGAGAGCTATAGGACGGTTCGCTTCCATTTTGTTTTTGAAGCAGGATCTCACTATGTAGTTCAGGCTGGTCCTAAATCACGCTGTTTCTGCCTCAGCCTCCGAAGTGCTCAGATTTTAGGCCAGAGCACCCATTTTTAGGCCAGAGCGCCCATTTTAAAAGGCCCACTTCTGGAATCTTTAGGTAACTATTTGAAACATTCACACACACACACACACACACACAAACACACAAATATAAACATATATATCTTTGAGAGTCTAAGAGAACTGCCTGAGATCAGGAGAACAGAACCCTGATCATTATAAAGAACTAAAATGAAAAAACAGTACATAGGACAACAGGCACAGTACTCAGAGACAAAGTTTGGCATCAAGGGCTGCTCTAGTTTTCCCTGACAAAGCTTCAGGCAAACACAAAAGGAGCAGACTGTCCTCAAGTATTTTACCCATGCTCTAGCATAAAATCAGAGTACATAAATGAACGTAAAAACATCTGGCACACAACAAGGGTAAATTTACCATAATGTCTGATAAATTATAGGAATAATAATAACAACAACCCCAGATGTGGGAAAAGCAGGAAATACACACCATAAGGGAAACATTCAACAATAGAATAGGAACAATCTCAGAACTAACAAAGATGACAGAATTAAAAGATAAGAACAAAAAATACAGTGTAACTATATTCCACACATGAAGAGGCATAGGCTAGACATGAGCTAACATCTGTAAACACAGCATTTGGGAAAAGCAAGATTGAAGGAATATGAATATTTAAAAATCTCTAATTCATAGCTGGGCATGGTGGTGGGGGCAGAGGCAGGAGAATTGCTGTGAGTTCAAGGCCAGCCTGGTGCACACAGTGAGTTCCAGGACAGCTGGGGCTATAGGGAGACCCTGTCTCAAAAAGACCAAAAAAAAAAAAAAAAAAAAAAAAAACCCCAAAACCCACATATATAATTATTTATATAGTACAGGAAATTCTTACATAGTTTCTGACCTATAAATTATAAAGTACCTTATTCATTATGAATTGAAGAGCTGTAAAAGCCACTGGACACTCATTTGGCCTCAGTTGTCTTCTTTATAAGTCTGCTGAACTAGCATGATCTCTCTAGGCACCTTTATGCACCCTCTAGAATTCTGTGACTATGACCAACTGTTTCATCAGAGTGTCACATGATCTTAAAGCTAAACATTAATGATACTGATTCTAGTTCTTAAAAGGTAGAGGACAGTGGGGAAGACTATTATCAAACAGTAGCTATTATCAAACATCACCATGCTTAAGACTTACCTAAAATACAAATTCCTAGATCATACACTCAGATATTGATTATGTAGGTCTAGAGTGAGGCCTACAAACATCTGTATTTGATAAATACCCCCAACTAATTCAAATGTGGATTGTTAAACAAGTGTATTTGAAAAGTATACTCCTAGAAAAAAGAAACAAAACTATATTTTTGTTCCTTTTTGTTACTCCTCTATCAATCATGGTTGACAACACTTCTGCACAGACACTGGTTACAAAGACTCACTTCTATTCTAGTACTGAGGCCCCTGCCAGGATCTGTGGAGTCATTTTAGCCTGAGTCTCTTTACCTTGTCTAGTTAAAAGATTGTTAAGATAGGATCTCAACAGGTAGCCCAGGTTGGCCTGGAATTCACTCCCTCTGCGTCCAAATTCTGAGTATTGGAATTAAGGAATGTGCCACCATACCTGCTTTCTCATCAGTTCTTGACTGGACCTAGTAAAACTATGGATTTCATCTTTAGGAAGGCCATAAGGTTTTGACTACCCATGGCTACAACCTGCATGCTTAAGTCTTACCCAGCAGCACTGCAAATGCCTGTCACAGGTTAAAAGGAAAACCTCAGAAATGATAATGATAAAAAATCTGTCACTACTACTGAAAAAAAATGCTGCACCATATACGCCCTAAGAGATGGTACAGCTAGTGATATCCTTAAATAAAGTAGTACAGAGTCTTATGGGCAAATGTTTGCTACAGGTTTCTATAGTTTATTGAGATAGTACATTAACCCTTAAAGTTCTTTAAAATTTTAGACATTTTTCAATTTATTTGGGGAGGGGGTAATGTGCCACAGCATGTGTGTGGAGGTCAGAGGGCAACGGTGGGTTCCAAGGATCAAACTCAGATCAGCAGACTTGATGGAAAGTGCTTTTACCTGCTGAGCCATCTTCCTCCACCCTCGACTTGTGTTTTGTTTTTGGTTTTTTTTGCAGTGTTGGGAATTCAGGGCCTCACACATGCAAGGGAAGCACTCTACTGCTGACCTATATTCTTAGCCCAGTACATTAACTTTAAATAGATGGTAACACAAAGATGAAAATTGTAATCCTGAGTATAATTTCTAAAATATAGAAGGTAAAACCAGAGAGAAACAGAAGAATAAAAATGGAATATTAAAAAATATCCAGTTAACCCAAAAGAAAATCAGGAAGGAAATAAACAAAAACCAATGAAACAGAAAACAAACAAGATACCAGATCTAAATCCAACCAATGAATAATTACCACTTAAAAATGGACTATATCAGTTCAAGGAAAGATTACCCGGCTAATGCAAAAACAACACTGAGCTATGGTCTGATAACCAAAACCACTTTTTTTCTTTTTTCTTTTTTTTTGGAGACAAGGTCTCACTGTGTAACCCAGGCTAGCCTTGTTTACCCGGTGATCTGGGCACTCAGGAGGCTGAGGCAGGTCATGAGTTTGAGGCCAACCTTGGCTACAAGTATAGAATAGAAACCTAATAGAATGAAATTTCCAATAGAAATAGAAACCTAGTCTCAAGACCCTTTGAAAATGGCTGCTAAACATAAATTAGACTGAATACATGCATCTTTCTAATTCTGGATCATGAAATAGTTTCTTCTAATATGAAGAAAATCAGGAAGGAAGATGACAAGACGAAGAGAACAGATAAGCACACTCATCCATTACTTAAGCAATGGAATATTGTTACATAGAAGACAAAATCCCCTCAGGCAGCAGAACTAGCTCCACACTGCTCTCAGCTTCTTGCACTTAACAGAAATCCAAAGTATTTGAAAACAACATCCCAATTTCCAGCTGTTGTAAACAAAACATTACCTAAAAATAAAAGTTTAAAAGTTAGCAGTAGTATAAAAATGTGTCAGATCTGGGTTCAAATCTCATGTTCTGTTACTTATGAACTATCTATAACTTGAGCAAATACCTAAGGCTAAGTTTCCTCATTTACAAAATACTTGTTAAGTTTTTTTTTTGAGACCAAGTCTAGTTATTTAGACGAGCTGTGGCCTCAAACTTGCAGGGATCCTCCTGCCTCCACTGCCTTAGTGTGTCTATACATAGACTTTTAAGGCACACATACAATAATGATGTCTATAAAGTATCTAACAATGCCTGACAAACATCAGCCCTTCCTTCCCTCTCTGGGACTGTTTCTAGATACATCAAATCTCAATGTGTTTTAAGTTTTCATTTATCCTATGCAAGTAGGATGGCACATACAGTATATAGTGGTGGGCACTGACCACGTGATAAAAAAAAAGACAGAAAATATGCACATACATGTGGGTATACACTGTATACATAGTCTACTTTTAGCTTGCTCGATGAGCAAGTGAAAGCTTCCAAGCCAAATCAATGTTTCAGGAGAGATACAGGAGCTTGTGAAGCAGACTAGAGAGCAAGAGGCCATTCTAAACAGAAAATCCCCAAAGAGAGATTTACAGAAAACCATTCACATTTGGAAAATTCTAAGCAACTTGGTACAGTTTGTCCTAAGTAACAACTTAAGCTAATTCAAGTTATCGCCTGGCCAGGCCCAGGTGCATGCCTTTAAACCCAGCAGAGGATCAAAGCAGAGGGAGGCAGAGGCAGGTGGATCTCTGTGAGTTCAAGGCCAGCCTGGTCTACATAGTAAGTTCCAGGACAGCTGGGGCTACAGGAAGACTCTATCTCAAAAAGACAAAACAACAACAACAACACACAATTATCTCCTTTGAGCAACAGACAATTCTGGGCAACAGATGCACATATTTAACTAGGTTAAGATAAAATTGCATTAATTAAAATCATTTAGTTTTTAAAATTAAGAAACAAAGATCATGATGTCTTTTCCAAACCAGATGACCTATTCATCTTTCCACAGGTTTCTAAGAGAACTCGAAGCCTCGCTTCCTGCCACTCAAGTTGCCAAAGAACAGACACAAGGAAGAAGGGCACACAGAAGCCCTGACGCTCTCATGGAGACACTTCGGGTTCTTCTGGTATGCCCTCTTTCTACCCTTGTCAAATATGCTCAGATACACTATGAATTCAATCTAGCAACATGCTCACTCAGTAAGAATTTTCATAAATCTTACAGTTCTCTCAGAGGGTGGCCCAAATCACCATTGTAATACAAAAGCTGCAGGTGCATTTTCATGACACAGAAGTGAGAGGTAAACATTCTCATCTGCTTAAAAAACTAATGAGGGCCAGGTGTGGTGGCACATGCCTTTAATCCCAGCACTTGGGACGCAGAGGCAGGTGGATCTTTGTGAGTTTGAGGCCAGCCTGTCTACATAGTGAGTTCCAGGACGGCTGGAGCTACAGGGAGACCCTGTCTCAAAAAGACAAAAAAAAAACCAAAAAAAAACCCACTAATGAATAAATTTAATAAACTGGTTATTTTACATTTTTCTTTTCCCTTCCTGATATCTGCCCAATTCACCACAAAATTTTGTTCTGACTGCTTTTATGCTTCAGAATGTGTTTCTTTATTCTGAAGTATGTATACAGAGAGACCTAAAATTTGAATTTCCAGGCTGGGGCAATGGCTAAGTGGGTGAAGTGCATAGCAAGCACGAGGACCTAAATTCAGACCCCCAGCACCCACATAAAAAGGCCAGGTACAGTGGCAGGCATCTATAACCTCAGTGCTGGGGGTGGGGCAGACAAGCAGATCTCAGCCAGTGTAGCCAAAATGGTAAGCTCCAGGTTCAGGGGAGACCACCTCAAAATATAAAGTGGGGAGAATGATAGAGGAAGATGCTGACTTCTGGTCTAGACAAGCATACACATGCGCACAGATAGGCATATATCACACACATACACAAATGCACAAAAAACTGAATTTCCTTTGGTCATACAACAAAAATTTTACTGAGTTTCCATTATTGTTATTAATACTGTTGACCATCTGGAATATTCACAAATAATGATAAACATTTAGTAAGCAAAATTTTTTGAAAAGGCATTCAATGAATATGGCTTCTAAAAAATAATTATGGATTCACAGATGAAGAGAATAGAATTTATTGTTTAGAATGCAAATATGTAGAACTAATTTCAACTTTATATTTTAAGAGCCGTGAGCTCTGAGAAATTTTGTTGACATAAGTCAAAGAAAATGCAAATGGTAATTCTGAATCTCTTCCAACTCAAGTGTCAAAATTAAAATATTTGTAATAAGTTTTCAGTCTGTATTTTTTTTAAAAGGATTAGAAAACATTTTACTTATACCAACTTGTATTAAATGTTTATCTTTAAAGAATTGATCTCTTAATATTTTCATTAATTTTGCAAAGCTCCCCCTCCTTATGTTTTTTTAAAGTATAGAAACATTTCTCCTTTGGGGCAGTATATTCTGGTAGCTTTAAGACAGTGAGATTCATGCTTTTCACAAAATGATAGACTGGAGATCATTTAAGGGAAAAGCCTTTAGAACCCAAAGCTGCTGGTACATTTTTTGTAAAAATCCCTAAGATTATCCTATTTGATTTATCCCCAGGAAACTTTTCATGAGAGTCATAAGATCTGATTGCTCTAGTTTGCTCTAAGCAAAATGCACTACAGTCTCTGATGGGGTTGGGATATGAAAGGAAGGATTAGATGCAGAATACTTTGTATTTTTCATTCCACTTGAGGACCCAAAAACGCAGTGGTTTAGGGCCAGGAGTGGTGATGCTTGCCTTTAATCCCACTACTTGGGAGGCAGACATTGGTGAGATTGAGGCCAGCCTGGTCTACATGGCAAGTTCCAGGCCAGCTGGGGCTACGGGGAGATACTGTCTCATAAAACCAAACAACAAAAGCGGTGCCTAAAATACAGAGCTGGGGCTGGAGTGATGGCTCAGCGGTGGAGATTAAAAATACTTTCAGAGGACCCAAGTTCTGGTCCCAGCACCCACATCAGTCAGTTCACAGTTGTCTGTAACTCCAGTTCAAGAGGCTCTGACACTCTCTTCTGGCCTCCACCGGCATCTACATAAACACACAATTTTAAAAAATATTTTATTATCTTTATTTTATGTATATGAGTGTACTGCCTGCATGTAAGTGAATACACCCATGTTAAGCTTTGCCTGGGAGGTCAGAAGAGGGCTTTGGATTCCCCTGAAACTGGAGTTAACGACAGTTTAGTTCTGCCATGTGGGTGCTGGGAATCAAAGCCGGGTCCTCTGCAAGAGCAGTTAGTGCTCTTAACCGCTGAGCCATTTCTCCAGCCCCCAAAATAAATTTTTTTAAAAAATCAAATCTTTTAAAAATAGAGAATTGAAAACTTCATGTTTCCTAACTGAAGACAACTGGGAAATGTGACAGAGACAAGTCATAACAAGGAATGACTTTATAAGGTCCAGAGGGCATTTCGCCTTTCAGAAAAAATACATTGAGGTAGAAATTCTGTAAAGTATGTGCACATGTTGTTCTGTAATAGAGCAGGAAACTTTAGGGATCATCTGTATGACAGCTGGACACGACAGCTTACCAAACAAAGGGGAGGTGTCTGCTTATAGGAATTAGTCCATTCTGTGTTGCTATAACAATGCCACAGATTGAGTAATTGATTATAAAGAACAGAGCTTACTGGCTCATGGTTCTGGAAGCTAAGAAGTCTAAGAGGCTGTGTCTGGCAGGGGCTTCTTTACTGCATCATCCCAGAGCAGAAGAGCAAAGAGATGGCTCACTCCCACGGTAATGCTAGAGTGCCAGTTTCCTATTCTGAAAGTTGTGGAGTCTTCAGTAGGTGAGCTTAGGGGCAAGACCTTAAAGGTGATACCCACTTCTGATTCTGGAGATGTACAGTGTGACCAGAGCCACCTCATATTGCTGTCAACAGAGACTGAGCCCTTCCCAGCCCCCATGCCTTCCCCTCCATGATGGACTTAAATCCCCTAAAGTGTGAGTCCTTCTTCTATTATGTTACTTCTGTCAAGTACTTTATCAGTGTCAAGGAAAGTAACCAATGCAGTGCCCCACTCCTTTCTTGTCTCCTGCCCTATGTCTTTTGTCCTGGTTCTGTCTCCTCTAGCCTCATCTCAGCTTAAATTTACCTATTACAGATACCATCCAGGAAGACTTTTTAGTCTTTCTAATGGAGGGTTCCTTCTCCTCTGTATTCCCTGCAATCTTCAGAGTCAACAATTACAGTAGTTACGCTTTTGCTTTCTTCATTTTATTCTGCCTTCCTTCTACCTTTTTGTCCCTGACATGTATAAATTGCCCCCAAATCCTCAGTTCAATGTTTCTCTGAGGGAAGCACACTGATTTGTATTTATTAATGAAAAGATAGCCCACAGAGGTACTTGCTGAGTCAAGGGTCCCTTTAACATACTTCACGCTTCTCTAAGATAGTCACGACTACCCTGGCATATTAATGACTTTGAGAAGTACTAAACAAAAGAAAAATGATTAATTTGTACAACCAAACTTTTACCAATTTGATCCAAACACCCTTTTATGCCCCGTATAACATCTGACAATATCCTATGGAACAGAAAAAGGCTGACATTTTCAGTTTTTCCCTCATGTAGCAGTTAATCTTGACAGCCAGCTTGACAGGATCAGGAATCAACTGAGACATGGGTCTGGATGGGTCTGCTAGGGCATTTCCAGAAAAGATTAACTGAGGGCAGAAGAACCTTCAGTGTAGGCAGCACCTTCCAGCAGGAGGCCCAGACACAAACAGGCCGAGGGGAAAGCAGTGCTGCTGCCTTTGCTTCCTGAGTAACTCATTTCCCACTTTGCTGTCATCAGACTCACCCTTCTAATATTGACTGAAGACCAAAGCTCTCCAGGAATCTTCCAGACCTTCAGTGCCAGACTGCAACTGCTGTAGGAGCACCTGGTTTCATGGAATTAACAGCTACCAGTTCCCAGCCCTTCAGTGTGCAGACGGCCACTATTCAATTACCCAGCCCCGATACTGTAAGCTATTCTAGAGCATCCATCACACACACACACACACACACACACACACGTAAGTTCTGTGTATTTACACATGTTCTGTTGGTCCTGTTCCCCTAGAAAACCTGCCTAATACACTTGATACTATTTAGGCCACAATCAATCTGTCAAATTTTTGTCTCTCAAGTTTTTGTATTTTAGAAAATGAAAGATAACAAGACATAACCCAGGCTACTTAAATTCCTTTTACAAACATTATCTTAAGAAATGGGACTTTGCCAGGCATGGTGGCACACAACTTTAATCCCAGCACTTGGGAGGCAGAGGCAGGCAGATCTTTGTGAGTTCAAGGCCAGTCTGGTCTACACAATGAGTTCCAGGGGCTACAGGGAGACCCTGTCTCAAAAAGACGGACTGGAGGGAGGGAGGGAGGAAGGAAGAGAAATGGGGCTTTAAGCCCATGGCTTGGGAGGTCACAGGTCCTAGCAGGAAGCCTACTACTATACTACTGTTGTTTTGCTGAATGGATATGCTGTGCCCATCAACCTGCCTTCTAAATATGTTCATAGCATAGATTGGTGCTGCTGTCAGCTTTGGTCAGAAAAGCTTCTTTTTGCAAAGGGCAGCAGTTACTGCAGAGACTCATAGCTGGTCACAGTGCTGAGAATAGGGACTGTTGAGTATTCAGCCCTAAATGGGATATCTATAACACCTACTCAAAGGCTCAAAGGATATGACAGAAGGGCAGAAAGAATGTCCGAGCCAGAAGAAGGGGAGGAGTGCTGTGGAATGCCGTGCTCCAGACACGACATGCTGTTGCAAAATGGAACTCACACAGCTGTGATTAACTGCACAAGGTTGAGCCTGTCAATGTTCTGTCATGGAGGAGAGGAGCTCACAAGGGTCCACCTTTAACACTTGCTAGAGGAGGGACTCATGAAGCCCCCATGAGAAGCTGCTGGCAATTAATGGTCGCTTCAGGAGAGGGAGATCTTTTTTTTTTCAGCAGTGTAGCCACTGGTAAGGTGCACATGCACCTCTAAAGCAGCCGTCACCCATCTCATTAAGCAATCCTAACTGAATTCAGTGGGTTACCTGCTCCCTCAAGTCATAAAAGTAGAGAACAGTTGCAAAGAAGACAATCAGTAAGAGTGAAAGGGGGAGAGGGTGACAGGAGGTGAGTATGATCAAAATACATTATACACATGTATGAATTATATTAAAAATAAAAAAATAGGAATTCAAAATAACATATTTTACCAAATAAATACAGAAATGAGTGAGGAAGAAAATCAGGCTCTCCTATAGAGCAGAAGGCCAGCTGGGTAATATAATTGATCCAAGACAGATGTGTCAATGCATTCTAACACTAACAGCATAGAATGGGATTGCTCCCTAATATTATTTATTAACTATAAAAGGAAAATCTGAATCTTTACAGCGCTGAAATTTGGCAGACATCACCTCACTATCACCAGTAAGAGAGGCTGCCTACAGGGCCTCCTGGCTTAGAATGCTGAGCAAATCAGATTACTACAAGCTTGTTTTGCCAAAAAGCAAAAATAAAATAGAATAAATCCAAGAGGAAACATAAACAATCACTGTACCCTTCTAAAATGTCAGTATCTCTGGGCATGGTGATACATACCTGCAATCTCAGCACTCCAGAGCCAGAGGCTAGAAGATTGCAAGTTTGAGGTCAACTTGGGCTATACAACAAGTTCCAGCCAGGCTACATTACACAGGAAACCCTGTCTAAAAAAAACAATAAAATAAGCTAAACTGAAAAATAAAGTAGTGTTACAAGGCTGAGAAAACAGAGACATGACAAGTAAGTACAGTGTGTGCCTTAGTTTCTTTCTATTGCTGTGATAAGAACGCTGACCAAAACCAACTTGGGGAGGAAAGGGTTTATTTGGCTTACAGCACAGTCCATCATCAAGGGAAGCCAAGGCAGACACTCAGGGCAGGAACCTGTAGCACAGACCATGGAGGAACACTGTTTACTGGCTTGCTGTGCAAACTTGGATTAGCCAAAAATAGGTGCTATAAAGCTTAGCATTGGGCAACTGATGTCATTTCAATATGGACTACATATACAACAGAACTGTGTCAATGCTAACTTTTTCTGGGCTAGATGACTATGTCTATGTAGAGAATGTCTTTGCTCTTAGGAGATAAGGACTAAAGGTCACTATTCTCAAAAGGCTCATTGCCGAAATGAAGATTAACATATACATTTAATGAAGATTAACATATGCATTTTGTCTGTATTTGTCTAATTATGTAGAGGCAGAGCCCACTGTCAGAATGTTAACAATAAGCCAGGTATGGTGGTGCATGCCTTTATTCCCAGCACTTGGGAGGCAGAGGCAGGCAGATCTCTGTGAGTTCAAGGCCAGCCTGATCTACATAGCGAGTTCCAGGCCAGGTGGGGCTACAGGGAGACCTTGTCTCAAAAAAAAAAAGAAAGAAAGAAACCAGAATGTTAACAATAACTGGATGCAAGTTAGTATCAGAAAGTCACTATATTTGTGCTGCTTTTATGAGAGTTTATGGATTTGAAACAAGTTTAATTTTTAAAATAAATTATTTGAGCTTTTGGCCTATTTAGCTTGCTCAGAAAAATAAAGGTTCATCTCAGTAGCTACATATCAAAGATCTGGGCATGGTGGCACTCACCTTTAATCCCAGCACTCAGGAGGTAAGAGTCAGTTGGATCTCACACAAGATCGAGGCCAGGCCAGCTGGGGTAATGGGGAGACCCTGTCTTAAAAAGACCAAAGGGGAAAAAAAAAGCTCCCTGTGTGCTGGGCATTTAGCTATAAGAAAAAAGAAAATGTGTAGAGACTGGAGAGATGGAGAAATGGCTCAGCAGTTAAGAGCATTGCTGTTTCTTCCAGAGGACCCTGGTTCAGTTCCCAGGACCCACAAGGTGACTAACAACCATCTGTATCCTCAGTTCCAGGTGCTCTCTTCTGGCCTTCATAGGCACTGCGAACACACATTATAAACTTACATGCAGGCAAAACTCATACACATAAAAATAATGAATTATTTTTTAACGTGACAGACTTTGATTTTACAGCTAAGACCAGCAAGCCTAATGTCCCATTTTCTGCTTTTGTAAACAAAGCTTTACTGGGAGACATCTATGTTTATACATCTATACACAATGCAAGTGTTCACTATATCATGCAGATCTGAGCAGCTATGGGTTAAAGCCTATAGCATACACTAGCTGGCTCCTTCTAGAACTCTCCAACCCCTAACCTAGTGATGTAGCGAAACCTAATGAAGTCACTGTTTGGGGGAAGAAAACCAATTTTAAAAAAGACATAAATCTGCTGGGCATGGTGGTGCACACCTTTAATCCCAGCACCAGGGAAGCAGAGACAGGCGGATCTCTGTGAGTTTGGGGAGACCCGGTCTCAAAAAGACCAAAAAAAAAATTAGACATAAATTTGAAAAACTTGCAATTCAGTCCTTATACATACAGCCTCAAGCAACAGGTAACTCAAGTCTGAATTTGTGCCTTGCAATAATATGCAAAATGTTTACCAGACCATATAAAGTTACTAAAATACTAAAAGTTACTAAATCTTTAGAAATGATTTTTATGAGAAAGTAAAAAATTGTCCTATAACATTTTCACAGGTGAACTCAAGGCAAGTTTTTGCATTTTTGGCTTAAATTAAAAAAAAAAATTAGTAGTAAATATATTTATGAAAATCGTAAAAACTCAATAAAAAGTTTTAAAATTTTTTTACATTTATCTTTGTGTCTATGTGCATATCCACATGTGGAGGTAGAGGACAACTTGTGGGAGTCGGTTCTCTCCATCTACCATGTGGGGCCCAGGGATTAAATTCAGGTTATCAGGCTTGATGGCAAGTGCTTCAGTCTACAGAACCAGACCATGTTTTTCGTTTCTGAGACAAGGTCTAGGTCCAGAATTTGTTGTGTAATCCAGAGTGGCCTCAGACTCACAATCTTTTTGCCTGGGGCCCCCACATGCTGGGATCACAGGTGTGAGCCACCACATCTTATAAAGCAAGAATAATCTACAGCACAATGGGCCTTCCTGTCCACAAGTTTGGCATTCATGAATTCAACCAAATTTAGAAGAGAAAAACAAAGTCAACAAAAAACCCACTTTGGGAGCTGGAGAGATGGTTCAGCGGTTAAGGTCACTGACCACTCTTGCAGAGGACCTGGGTTCGATTCCCAGCACCCACATGGTGGCTACGAACTGTCCTTAACTCTGGTTCCAGGGGAATCCAAAGCCCTCTTCTGACCTCCGTGGCATTGCACAATACAGGTGCACTCATATACATGTAGGCAATACACTCATACACATTAAAAAAGAAATAAATAAAGTCTTTAAAACAAAACCCACTTTGCTTCTATATTGAGTACCATAGTTTTGTCAATATTGCCCAAATAATATAATCTAACAACTATAGTATTTACATTGTATTAGGTATGATCAGTAATCTAGAGATAATTCAAAGTGTAAACAGGTTTAAGCAAAGATTTCATTTGGTAAAAGGGATATTTGCATCTGCAAAGCAATGTTTATTACTAGATCTTTAGAAATTAGGGGGGTCCTGGAACCAAGCCCCTTGGGATACTGATGGAAGACTGTAAATAAGTAAACTGAAAGGGCAGTAGAGTGTTTACTTCCAAGTGTGTCGCCAAGATCAAGCTTTCTAACCACTATTTGATGGCCAGAGAGGCATGCAGCCTACCAAACAGCACTTACAGAGTGTGGAGCTCCCAAACATTATGTATGCCTTATTTGTTCCCTACAGTGAGAGGATATTTTGCTTGGCCTTAGGAACTCAATTACTTTGGCTACTAATCCTTTTTTCCACAAGTAGTTCAAATAAAAAATTTGAACGTAACCCAGGTCCAAATTACCATCAATCTCCAGTAAGTCCTGAACAAATGAGTTATTTCTACAAAATAAACTTGACATATTGAAATGCTTTAAAAAAAAAAAAATCAGGGGCGGGAGAGATTGCTCATTGGTTAAGAACACCGACTGTTCTTGCAGAAGACCCGGGTTCGAATCCCAGCACCAACATGGCAGCTAACAACTGTCTGTAACTCCAGTTCCAGGGGATCCGACAGCCTCTTCTGTCCTCCACAGGCATTGCACGACACGGGTGCACTTACCTACATGCAGTCATAACATTCATAGACATAAACAAAACAAAACAAAAAACAATTAAATTCATACTGGAAACTAAAAAATGCAATCTTCTCATTAAACAGAAAAACTGAGAAAATCTACATTTATTCCTAACTCTAAAAAGCTCACAGCAAACTCCAATAATGTTCTCAGCCTGATACAGGGCCTCTATGAGAAAATGATAAATTGAACACCAAAATTCAAAACATCTCTTCCAAATATCCTGATATGGTGATGAGAAGACAACAGATACTAGAACATATCGCAAACCGCATGAAAAAGGACTTGTGTCAGGCTGCGAAGACTCAGCGGTTAAGAGCACTGGCTCTTACTGGGGACCTAGGAAGATCACAACAAACAAAACAAACAAAAACTATACATTTAATTCTGCTGTGTTTTTTTTTTGGGGGGGGGTGTACGCAGCTACAATCCTATACATAGAACTAGGGTTTTCTTCTTTTAACTTAAAAAAAAAATTCTATGTGAGGCACCCCTCATATGGGCACCACTAAAACTATTGTTTATTTACTTATTTGTATATGTGCACACGTGCTTGTGTGCATGCGAGTTAACTGTACCATGTATCCAAGAGTCAATGGAAGCCAGCAGAGGGCGTTGGAGTCCCTGGAACGAGAGTCCCAGGCACTGGGTACTAGGAACAGAGCCTGGGTCCTCTGCAACAGCAGTGAGAACTCTTGATGGTTGAGCTATTTCTTGAGATCTCACTAAAACTATTTTAAAAAATATTTTTATTATTTTTATGTGTATGAGTGTAATACCCTCAGAGGACAGAAGAGGGCACCAGATATCCTGGAACTGGAGGTACCAATGGTTGCTAGCCACTATATGGGTGTTAGGAATCGAACCCCTGGTCCTCTGCAAGAGCAGCCAATGCTCTTAACTGCTGAGCCACTTCTGCCCCACCACTAAAACTATTTTAAAGGTTTCTTTTCTAGGATGTCTCAATAAAACATCTAAATATCATTCCTTGAAAGGGTACCCACCTAGGGGGTTTTAAATGATACCCTGGCTGCTAATAGACACAGTCCTAAGTTTTTACCTCTTGCCACCCTCCCCTTCTGTGAACCTTATCAGAACTGGTTTTCTAGAGGAGCCAGAGGAGCTCCAGGGGAAATGGAGGGGCTCGGGGGAGGGGGGATCTAATGCCTCTGGCCTCTTAAGGACACCTGCATTCATGTGCACAGAGACATACAAACACACACAGAATTCTTTTTCAATTTTAGTTATTTTTTTAATTAGCAGGGGGAACTGGAGACAGAAGAATAAATCATCACACTCAGTTGGCTCAAGACTCCTTATTTCTGCTACTGCAACACTCCCCTCAAGGCCCAAACAATCACAGGAAAAACCTGTGGGGGTGGCACACTCCAAAACTTAGTTTCAAAACCTCCTTGACATTGTGCTTTATTACAGTTAAAACAGGAGGGAATTAAGACTGAATTTACTATATTACACCCAAGAGCCACCCTAACCCTGTTTAAAATAAATCATACAACACCCTAGATTAATTTTCAAGTATTTTAGGCACAATGTCCAACAAATGACCTAGATGAGAGAAACATGAGCTGTTATACACAATTTAAGAGACAAAACTTGAAGCACAATTTTTTTTTTTCTTTTTTGGTCTTTTTGAGACAGGGTCTCCCTGTAGCCCCAGCTGTCCTGGAACTCACTATGTAGACCAGGCTGGCCGTGAACTCACAGAGATCCCCCTGCCTCTGCCTCCCGAGTGCTGGGATTAAACACATGCGCCACCCCGCCTGACTAAAGCACAATATTTTTAAGAAGGCCTACGTTAAAGTTCTGTCTGAACTTAGTTTTGTTGCTCAAGAGCATAACTTGGTCCCTGTAAGCATCAAATGACTTCTTCACCAATGTCAGAATAGCACAGCCTTCACACCACACACCACAAGCACTACTGGGAAGAGCCAGCAACAAAAGCTTCAGTAAGCTATCAAGTGTCATCATTCTTTTAAAACATAATTCCTCAGAATACTACTTTGAAAAGTTTAAAACTGAATCAAATCCCTTTGATGAATTTTTATAAATATTAGCTCATTAATTTTTACTGTATCTTTAAATCTGATCTCACCCATTTTAGAAATTCAGTAACTCCAACATAAATCAAAATTGTACCTTTGGTAAGTTGACAATAAAATTTTGAACTATTTCTCTTAAAAAATCTGCAATTATTAGGCAGAGGCAGGCGGATCTTTGTGAGTTCAAGGCCAGCCTGGTCTACATAGTGAGTTCTAGGACAGCTGGGGCTACAAGGAGACCCTGTCTCAAAAAGACAAAAAAAAAAAAAAAAAAAAAAAAAAAAAAAAAAACCCCAAAACAAAAAAAAAAGCTATAATTATGAACTGATTCCATTATTCAAGGAAGATAATCATAAAAATTAAAAGGGTTTTTACTCAACTCTGAAATCTGCTGAGACACTATTCAAATGGAGTCAGTTGTTTGCTTTCACTTTGAAATTCAAAGCATATTACATGAGACTACTGAAAACAACCACTTTCAAACTTAAAATATATACATACCATATTATTTTTCTAAAAGTAATTTTAATAATACTTAATAGTGATTTTATCTTTATGGCCTTTCCATATATAATACAACATATCATTTCTCGCTCAGTATGACTGAAGAAATTTTTTTCTCCAAAGGTACCAGCCAAATCAGTCTCTGATCAACCCTTCTACCAGTCTACAAACTTAGGTCCTAAGACCTAAGACTTGCTCCTCCGGTGTGCTCTCCTGGACTCCACAAGTGCAAATTACCTACACAATAGAACTACTCTCCCATTACAGATAAGAAAACACCTGAGGTTCTAGAGCCTGACCACAAAATCATTTCTCCCTATCTCAAGGGCAACTTATACCTAGCTGGCTGCAGGGAGGATTCTGTAGCTGCCCTCCAGAAGAGAAATTCATGCTCCCAAGCATATATTCGGGTGTAAGGGCAGTTCTGTGTCCTGTATCCCTGGCCCTCTGCTATCCCCAGCTGCCCCAGGATGTGAATGCTAACTGTTCTCTATTTGGCCACTACAGCCAAATTTTCCCCTCATTCTTTCTTCCTTCACAAGAGATCAAAGTGGTCAAAGATGCTCTGAATACTCTGGGTAAAGTATGACCTGTAAAAATTTTAGCAACTGGGGGCTATGGGGGAGGTGGTGCACAGATGAGGGATGGAATCTAAATTTTATTAAGATCCATTATATGAAATGCCCAAAAACTCAGTAAAAAAATTTTTTTAAAAAAATCTAGCAACTGAGAAAAATTCGGCAACTACTCTAACAAAGTCTTCAATCAAATGAGTAGCGAGTGAACTATTTGTGCCTTCAAATAGCTAAGGTCTTATCTCAAACCAAATAGAGAACCAACTCTTAAGAAGGTAAAGCACAGGCATTTAGCCACATTTCCTAAGTACAGACTCCATAATGTTCAATACCAGTTTCCCCCTCTCCTTGAAGCCCCCTTAAGGGCGCTTTACTCAGAACAGTAAATACAGTCATCTCTACTTACTAGATACTGTTCTGACATTAATTCACACATTAATTCATGTAGAGCTCTGAATGACACTATGCAGTGATATTATGCCTATTTCAAATGGCAAGACAGGGACAGGGAGTTGTACAAGTTGACCAAAAGTGCTACCAAGACTTCTACAAGGCACCTTCCTGACAGCACTGAGAGCTGCTTTGAAACCACTAGAGGGCTCAGGTGGCCACCATCCTTTCCACAGCTACATTCCAACTTCAGCAGTCCCCAAACTCACTGCCCCTCCAGACTGTGCTCAGAGTCAAGGAAGAAAGTCTACCACACATCTTCCTTTAGGCAGACAATTTAAAGTGAAATGTTCCTGCTACAATCTGGCATAAATACTTACTGAATGACTCCTATACTTCCTAAGAACAAGAAGCTCCTGTCTCAAGATAACACAATCAGGGCCACATCTCCAGCTCTGACCTTGCAAGAGATCTAAAATCAATAGGTGCCTTAATATCTTAAGCATACTACTGGGTCAACAAGTGGCCTAGGAAAAACACTAAATGTCACATAAAAGCTATCCTTCACTACAGGTGTACTGCTCCCTGTAAGAGAACTACTTAGGCAAAAGCAATATTCCTCATACTCCCGAAAATTGACTTAACAACATACAAGTCTGATATGATTCATTTGTTTCAAAAACACTCTTTTCAAAGGACATCTCCCTTACTTTGCTCAAAACAATTTAATTTGGGTAAAGGGAACCACATTAGACGATGCTAAAGATTAACTGCACAGTATTTAGAAGAGCAATTTCAACTATGGCATCTCTGAATCACTTGCACAGGCATTAAAACCACACTCTCGGAACTGCGCAGGCTTTCCCCTTAACTAGGTGACACTTGTACCATGACACTTAACTCTGCATATTTCTTGCCCCCTTAAATTTCCCATAACCTACGCTTATTACATTTTTGTACACTATTCGTAAGATGCATTCCAAATCCAGCTATTTTATTTGTGATCAGTCACTATCTGGAAACACTAGCATAAGTAGAAATTCACATTAACTCCAGTTTATGACTTCTTCCCAATATAAACTTAGTTAATTCGTCTTTGTCTTTTCCGTCATCACCCCCCCCATCTTCTGATGCTTAGAAAAACACATACAAAGTGAAGGACCTCTATCAATTCATTTCTATCAATACGATGGAGACAATGTCCAAAAGTTGAGGGTTTTTTTCTTAATTTACACAAGAACCAACTCTTTGAAACTTCAGTATCTCCCCAGGTACAACCCTAAACCTGTAGTTTTAGCATATAGAGGGTGTGGATGAGTTTTGAAGATTTGAAGAAATCTGCTCTCTAAGCCTAGTCACCGTCGCCTGCTAAGGCCACACCTTCTAACTTCCCTTTAATTCATAAATCAAGTATGTGTGTTGGGGGGGGGTACCTAAAACTGCTCAGAACTGAAGTCAGACACAGGTATGTAATGTGCATACTGGGGCCGGGGTTCCTCCCGAGGGCCGGCCGCACAGCCACCGCGCAGCCCAGGAGCCCTGCGGAAACACCTCCGCACTCGGCCGCCTCCTTCCTCGGGGTGAGGATGCGGAAGACACTCAGGAAAAAACACACTATGTCCCCAATGAGACCTCTGCCTCATCGGCCTCCACTTCCCCAACAGCCGCCCGGCACCCCCGGGGCCCGCGCGACCGCGGCCGCCCCAGCCGAACCACGCCGGCGTTCCCAGCGCGGAGGGGTCCAGAGACCTCCCGCCCGCTTAGGCTCCCGGGCCGCCGGCCACTCACGTCCGTCCGCGTCCTCAGGCAGGTCCTCCTGGAGCAGTGAGAGGTCTGCACCGGGGGAGAGAAGAAAGGCCCGGTCAGCGCCCCGGGCCGGCGCCGCGCCCCCGCCGCCCGCCGCCCTCCCGGCGACGCCTCCCC
>NW_008339923.1:8272446-8291833 GCF_000622305.1 Nannospalax galili
CCCCTCCCTGACCTGCTCGTGCGTCGCCGTCGGTCCGCGGCCTAGGCTCCCGCCTCCGTGTGGAGGAAGCGCCTCCTCCGCCCGCCCGGGCCTCGCCGAGTGACTGAACAAAGCCCAGGCCCCGGCCGGACGACAGTTGAGTGACAAAAGTTCCGCCGGCTCAGCCGGCTTTTCCCATGCTGCACGTTGAGGCCGCGGCTGCGAGTTCTGGTCCCGCGCGGTGACCCCCACGAGGGCGCTGGTCAGCCCGGCTCTGAATGGTACTCAGTCGAATGACCGCAGGGAGGATCCTGGAAGATACCTGCCCTCTCCGCCTCTGGGTTAACGCGGAGCAGGAAGAGAGAACTTGAACCGAGCAGAAGCCTGGACTTGATGTCTAGGAAGGGCTGGGTGGAATGTTTTTTTTGTTTTTTTTTTTTGAAAAGTAATTTTGGCGGCCCTTTCTCAACTGAACTCCATCACAGATTATTTTACTATTTCCATCGTTTGAGTCAAGTTGTTCTCCTAGGGTCCCAAGTACAAAGTAGGACAAAACCCAGATTTTCCTGATGCCGGTTACTGCCCCATTTTTATGACTTTCAGCTCTAAATCCAACTTCACAAGGTCTGCAAAGTGGTGTTTATTCCCACGGAAGCGGGACAGCAAAACACTGACTTGTGTAATTGATGCCAGTTTGGAAGTCTGATCTTTGAAAGGAGAATTTTAAATAGATTGTTCTTTTCTGCACTGCAGTCCTCTAAAGACAACGTATTGGCATTTTAAAAACATTGGGGACCAAGTAATCAGAATCTCAGAAATTCACCTGCTTAATGAAATGGGTTTTTCATAGTTACTCCAAAAACCCTTTGAGATATCACTTAGAAGCCAGATTGATTGTATGGTATGTATTGAAATTCCAAGAGTGAGAAAAATCACAACAGATTGTAGTTCCAAAGTGTGTCTCATAAAAATAGAGATGGCTCAGCGGTTAAGAGCACTGACTGCCCTTGCAGAGGACCTGGGATCCTTTCCCAGTACCCACATGGCAGCTAGGAACCGTCCTTAACTCCAATTCCAGGGGAATCCGAAGCCCCATTCTGACCTCCGCAGCATTGCACAACACGGGTGCACTCACATACATGCAGGCAATACATCCATACAAATAAAAAACTAATTAAAAAAATAGAATAATTAAAACTAAAGACCAAACTTCCATATCATAGTTCTCTCTTTGCAGAATTTACTTTTGTGAATTCAGGTGATAATCTCAAAATGACAAGGAGTTAGGAATCCGCACATTAGCCATGGAAACCAGTCCTAATGGATTCCTATCTCTTATTGGTTGCTTGCCTTGTTTAAACCTCCTTCAGCAATTCTGGGCAGGAGGAGGAGGAAAAGGAGGAGGAGGGAAGGAGGAAGGGGGTGGGGGGAGAAGGGGAGGAGGAGGAGGTTGCAGCAGCAGCATCCCAAGATCTATTTTACAACAAAATCTCTAGAGTGCTAACTGTGCCACCACCAGGCATGTAAAGGTGAAGAGAGCTATGTTGATGTTCTCCCCAGACAGACATCCCAGTGATCATGAGGAAATAGGTATTAACACATGGTGTGAGTCACTCTGCCTTTAGGAGGTAGGCCTTGATAAGTTTCATTGCAGTATTTCCCAGAGGGGCAGCAAGAGAGACGGGGTGATTTTTCCACATTGGTAGGAGCTGTGTGCTTGGCCATCACTTAGCTGAGTGAAATTCCTTTATACAGTGTGACATTTGACTTGTCAGTGAGGTGCCCCTACTCACTATTTGGCGTACATGTTTTTGTTTGATTTTCTCTTGCTTTCTCAAAGTTAAGATAAATGATTTTATCTCTAAAGTGCACTCTTCTCTCCTTACAAAAACGACATTTAAACAAAGAAGGCAATAGTTCTATGTACCTTTACCTGGATTTCACTTGCATTCGAGTCTGGATGCCAAAAGCTGTGTTTGTCTAGTGGTCAGAGCACACACCATGAGCCCCAAATTCCTGTCCTACTTTGTCATTGAGGTCTGTACAGTAGGAGAGGCATCACTAGTTGGATTCTTTTTCTATAATTATGTGTATGAGAGGAGACCAGACATTTGTTAGCCGCCATGTGAATGCTGGGATTCAAACCTGGGTCTTCTGCAAGAACAGCTAATGCTCTTCACCAATAAGCCATCTCTCATCTCTCCCACCCCACTAGTTAAATTCTTTTTGTTTTTTTGAGACAGGGTCTCCCTGTAGCCACAGCTGACCTGGATTCGCTATGAAGACCAGGCTGACCTTGAACTCACAGAGATCCCCCTTACCTCTGCTTTCCAAGTGCTGGGATTAAAGGCACGGGCCACCACTCCTGGCTCACTAGTTGAATTCTTAAAAGTATCATCTAACTATGTGGCTACTGAGGTATGACCTTTTTAAGATAAGTCTTCTTCCAAATGATAAACAAACAAAAAACTTTATTTAGGTCCCCATGAATCTTGGACATTAATACATGTAGCTCCAAAAAGCATAAACATCATGGGGAAATACCTCTGATATGCAGCAACAATCACAAAAAAAAAAGTACCTGAAATTGCGTGAGTCTGTCCCATTAATTTTTGTGGCATTGGCTGTTTACTTTTGTTGTTAGAATGTTCATGAAGCTGAAAGTATTTTTATTTTATTTTATTTTGTGTGTATAAATGTATTGCCTGCATGTTTGTAAGTGCATCTGTGTGGTGCAATGCCTGAAGAGGTGAGAAGAGGGAGCTGGATCCCCTGGAACTAGAATTACGGAGGGTTGTTAACTGATATGTGGATGCTGGGAAACGAACCCAGATTCTCTGCAAGAGCAGCCAATTAACTGCTGAGCCATCTCTCCAGCCCTGCTGAAAGTTTTTAAAAGGCAAATGTATTAATTACTAGGGTTTTGTTTTATTTGTGTGTGTGTGTGCATGCACATTTGATTGTGCATGTTTGTGTGTACAGGTGCACGTGCATCTGTATATAGGTCCCTGTGGAGACCAGAGGACATCCTCAGGTGTTTCCGAGGCAGCATTCACCTTTTTTTTTTTTTTTTTTTAAACAAAACAAAACAACCAAACAGGGTCTCTTGCTCATCTGCAGTTCACCAAGTAGTCCATACTGGCTGGCTAGTACCCCAGGGATCTTCCTGTCTCTGCCTCCACAGAATTTGGATTACAAACATGCAACCACCAACCTGGCTGTTTGTTGTTTGTTTTTGGTTTTGTTGCAGCAGTTTCCTGATATATAGCTCTAGCTGGCCTAGAACTCACTATATAAATCAAGCCTGCGTAGAACTCACAGAGATCTGCCTGCCTCTGCCTCCAGATTAAAGGTTTGTATTGCCACACCCTGTCCATTTTTTCCCCCCTTGAGTTCTAAGAATCAAGCTTCCATCTTCATGCTTGCAAGACAATCAGACAATCACTTTACCAATTGAGCTATCTCCCCAGCCCTTGTCTTATTTATTTATTTATTATTTATTTATTTTAATCTTTTTTCTTTTCTTTTTTTTTTTTTTGTCCTTTTTGAGACAGGGTCTCCCTGTAGCCCCAGCTGGCCTGGAACTCACTATGTAGACCAGGTTGGCCTTGAACTCACAGAGATCCTCCTGCCTCTGCCTCCCAAGTGCTGGGACTAAAGGCGTGCACTACCAGGCCCGGCTCTTGTTTTATTTCTTTAAAAAAGTTTTATTACTATATATTATACAAAATGGTAAGTTTCATTATGATATTTTCATACATGTTTATCATATACTTTGCTCATGTTTACCCTTGTTGCTGTTTTAAATGATAAAAAAGAATCAGAAAATGAAGAAATGCTTATATGATAAAAATGTCTTTTTAAAAAATTTATTTGAGGGGATGGAGAGATGGCTCAGAAGTTAAAAGAACTGACTGCTCTTGGAGAGGGCCCGGGTTCGATTACTAGCACCCACATGGTGGCTAACAACCATTGGTAACTCCAGTTCCAGGGGATCCAATGCCCTCTTCTGACCTCCACAGACATTGCATGACTTGGGTGCACCTACACATGCAGGCAATACACTCACACATATAAAAAAAAAATATTAAAATAAAAGTTTGTTTTAAAAAACACTTCAAAACGATGTCTGTCTTGGCATTCATTTCCATTCCCTTCTGTTTGGAACCAGATTGTAGTGCTGTCTACCATGGGTGCCATTCCAAAGTAAACAATTTAACAAAATCATTTCTTTTTTTTAAAAAAAATTATTTCAGTTTTTTTTTGCGTGTGTGTGAGTACACTCATGCATGTAATGCCCGTGGAGATCAGAAGAGGGCATTAGATCCTCCCTTAGGCAGTTGTTAGCCACTGTGTGGGTGCTGGGTCCTCTGCAACAGCAGCCAATGCTCTTAACCACTGAGGCATCTCTCCAGCCCATCCGCAAAGTTTCCTCTGTGTTTTTTAAATTGTGTGAAGGTAAATGAAAGTTTTCTAATCCTCTTCTGCTTCCTCTAGAGCCTGTTAAAATGCCAAGTCAATGAGACATTCCCCAGTCTTAGCCTTTCCTTGGGTTTCCAGACTTTAGTTTTTCAAAGACACTTGGTCTCTTTTATTCATCTCAGCTGAAGATACATTTTCTCATATCAGAAAGAAAGAAGGGGAGAAAGGAAAGAGCCCCGATAAAGGAAAACCACTTTGCTGCTTTAATGCACGCAGAGCTTACACATCTTGGTTTCTCTAATGGAATTAAATGTGGGACAGATGGTGTGAGATCCACTTCTTTGTGGGAATAAGTACAGAATTCCTCAGTGTAACATCCTTTCAGTCCTCACCTGAAGCACTGTAGAAAGCACTACATGGTGCTTTTCATGGTAAGAAACTGTGTTGTATATTGGCAGGGGTGGGGGGTAAAGGGGTCGGGGAAGGGCGGTGTTTGGGGGGGTGTCATTGGGAGTATAACTCAGTGGTAGAAATCTTACCTAGCAATGCCCAGGGCCCTGGTTTCCACCTTAGACACTGTATCAAATGAAAAAGAGGAAAAAAGCTGTAGACCTGAGTTCTGGTCAGAGCTTACCTGGCTAATGATGTGGCTGTTCTTCATTTACAGGCGCTGAAGCTGCCTGCAGAGTGCAGGGAAATACTGTCCCTGAGCCACACTTGTCAGCCCCATTACTGACAATTTTTTTTTAATTTATTTTTATTTTATGTGTATGCCTGTATTGCCTGCATGTAGGTAAGTGCACCTGTGTTGTGCAATGCCTGAGGAGGTCAGAAAAGGCTGTCAGATCCCCTGGGACTGGAGTTGCAGACAGTTGTTAGCGACCATGTGGATGCTGGGGTTCGAACCCGGGTCTTCTGCAAAAACAACCAATGTTCTTAACCACTGAGCCATCTCTTCAGCCCCATTACTGACACTCTTTGCATAACCCTGTGAACAAAATACCACATCCTGCTAGAGCCATGACATGAAACAACAAAGACAATGAACCCCGTTTCTTACCCACCAAGGGGGATGCTTTAGCACTTCCCACAGTGCTCCAGGTGGGTAGGGCCAAGGGGATGTTGCACAGAGACTTTCTGTAGTTACTTCCACGGAGGTTTGGCTTCTTACACATCTGTTCCACATGTTTAACTCCATTAGAGAAACCAAGATGTGTGAACGGCATTGGGTGGATTAACAGCAGTGCTCATTTTCTCTATGCTTTCCTTATGACTCAGAAAGCATCCGTGCAAGCTCATTCAAAGCAGTGAAGAGCCTGCCACAATGCCTGGTGGAATGTGCACTGAGGAAATGTTTATGCATTATGAGTCCAAATGGTAGAGTCAAGTTGAGACAGGAAAAAACATAACAGTCCATATATTCCAGTGCTGGTAAACTCAGTGGTTAAACTATGCCTGATTCTAAATTCCCTTTACACTGATACATTCTACTGGTTCTCTGATGCAGAATTTACTTCTGTTCTTATTTGACTTCTATGTAACAAAAAACACCCGTGTCCCTGCCTGGTCTGTGATTCACACCATACAATTCATACACAATGTAGCTAATATATATTTTGACTTTTAATTTCAAAATTATTAAAGATTTATAGGAAGTTGAAAGCATTTGTGCCTTGGCACAAATACCCTATCTGCTTTTTGCAGGCTCTCCAGTTATAATTGAAATATCTTTTAGATATGTCCTGGGTGTTTCAAAGAGTGCTTTTATATACTTTTTCTGATTTAATTACTAAATTATTTCTGTGCTGTAGAGATTAATACTATAGTTTGTAAAGTAAAGAAAACCAAAGATCAAAAGGGTCAATTATTTTGACAGAGGTCAAATAGCAAATAGGACAGTTCGAATTCCAGCACTGGGATCCTGAATCTGAAGAACAGTAGGGTTTGTGTATGACTATGCTTATGATTTTCCTATCAAATTGTTTCTTAGCCAACTTCTCTGGCATCTAGAGAGCCTCTGTCCTTGCTCATGCACAGTCTCAGTATCTTATTTAGTTCCATCAGGGCCATCACAACTCTGTGCTGATTTTCTCACTGAAACATTTTAAGACTCATCCTTTGACTCTGTTTCTGACCAAAAATCTTGGCCAAGCTTTTCACCCCTTTAGTACCACACCAGCAACATTTTAACTGTCAGTTTTCAATTTATCCAGGCCAAGGATGCAAATTTTCCTTGTGTAATATTCTGCTCCTAACAGGTCCGTGAAGATTTTGAGATGTTCTTTCATAGCCACCTCCCCACAAATGCCCTTGGCTTGTTAGCCACAGCTTGCTGTCTCCTCACTCTTTTATCTGCAGCCAAGTTTTCTGGGTGGACAATAAAGGCCTCATGTTTCCAAACCATATTCTTGGATTTTAGGAGATTTTTAAATTCTTGTTGTGTAGGGGAAAGGTGGTAAATCCCACATCTTTGTAGGACATATTCTTTCCTGACTTTTCTACTTGTAAAAATGCACGTTCTTGGAAAAAAATCCCCCCCCTCAAAAGAAAAATAATACAAAATCTCTACATTCAAAGTTCATACCCAAGAACACTAGTGTACCTCCATATCTCCTTCTGTATGTATATATGTGTTCTGCATGTATGAACGTGTGTGCCTGTGAAGACTAGAGGTCAACATCAGGATTCCTTAACTGCTCTCCATCTTACTTTTGAAATACTTTATAGATTCCTTGAGAATTCCATACAATGTATTTTGATCATATTCAGACTCTTTCCCTATCTTTCTACCCTACTGTTCCCCCAAATTCATGTCCTCTTATTATTTTTCTTTTTTTAAAGGCCTATAGAATCTAATTTGTGTTCCCCAAATGCTTTTGGGGGTGGGCCCCTCCTTTGAAGTCTGATCAACCTATCAAGTGTCCTGCCCTTAAAGAAAACTGACTTCCCTCTCCCAGCAGCTATCATTTTCCAACAGAATTTTGGCTAGGCTTGGGGCTTCTTGCCCGCCTCTCCCTTCTTATTTTTTGAGACAGGGTCTCTCAGTGAATCTGGAGCCTGCTGATTATGTTAAATGGTTTGTCAGCAAACTTCAGAGCTCCTCCTGTCCCTGTGTCTGACTCTCTGGTTCTGGGATTATAGACATATGCTGCAGCAAATGGCTTTTTATGTGGGTGCTGGGCATCTGAACTCAAGTCCTCATGCTTATTCAATAAGTACCTTACCACCAGAGCCATCTCCTAGCCCCTTTATCCTGCATGTAAATTTTTTGATAAATTTATTGCTATATAAATCACATAGCATAAATTTTACTCACCTAAAGAACACAATTTGATGGGTTTTAGAATATTAGCAGAGTTTTGGAACATCACATCTGAGAACATTTGAACACCCCATTTAAACATGCTATAGTTATTGAATGCTTACTTACAGATGAAGAATTGACCGTTAAAGGACAATTGTATCATTAGTGATCACTTGCTACTGCCTTCCCTCACACTCTAGTTTGAGGCAACCAACAAACTATTTTTCTGCCTTTGTTGGTTTGCTTATTTTAAATATTCCATACAAATGAGTTCATATGTGATTTTTGTGTATGGCTTCTTTGATACGCTGTTTTTAAGAGCCATCTATGTTATAGCATGTATCTGTATTTTATTCATTTTTATTGATAAATAATGTATTGTGTGGCTTTGTCACATTTTATTTTCTGATAGAAATTTGGATTGTTCCCAATTGTTTAGCTATCATGAATAATAAGCGTTCATTAGTCTGTAGGTCTGTATGCATTCAATTCTCTTGGGTAGATATCTAGAGTGAAATTGCTGGGTTACAGTCATTTTCTTTAAATTTTTGAGGAACTGTTGCCTGAAACAACACACAATTTTACATTCCCATCAGCAATGTGTGAGGATTGTAGCTTATCCACATATTCCTACATAAAATAAGTCTCTTCCAAAGCTATGCCATCATTAACATGTCAAGTCACAAATTATGTGATTGTAATTATGAAAAATATAAGAACCCAGCGTGATGGCACATGCCTTTAACCCCAGCACTTGGGAGGCAGAGGCAGGTGAATCTCTGAGTTCAAGGCTGGTCTACACAGTGAGTTCCAGGCCAGCTGGGACTACAGGAAGACCTGTCTCAAAAAGACCAAACAAAACAAAACAAAAAACCATAAAAAACAAGAGTAGAAAATTAAAATTAAGTAAATTTAGCAAACTCACTAGACATAAGGCTAATTCTATATAATATAAGCAGCACATAATTACAGATAGAATTTTGATAGTGCTTTTCCCAATAGCATTGAGAAAGTTAGATCATTGAAATGAATCTAATGAAAGGCATGCAGGACCAGTTGTGGTGGTTAGACTTTTATTATTAACTTAGATGTAGAGTCACCTAGGAGATACATCTCCAGGTATATCTGTGAAGGTGTTTTCAGAGAAACTGAGAAGACCCACCCTGAATGTGGGGGTACTAGTCTAGGGATTGAGATCCTGGACTGAATAAAGAGAATGTAAGTGGAACATCAGCATCATCTCTTCTGCTTCCTGACTACAACGCACTGTGACCACCTGCCTCACGCTCCTGCTGCCATGTCTTCCTGTCATAATGGACTGCGCCCTCAAACTGTGAGCCTGAATGAACCCTTATTCTAAGCTGCTTTTGCCAGGTATTTTGTCACAGCAATGAGAAAAGTAAACAATACAGCATTACATAAAACTATCTATTACATATTATTAAAAGGAATTAGTTTATTAAAAAAATTTTTGAGACAGGGTCTCATGTAACCCAGACTGGCCTCAAGATTTCTTTGTGGATGAGGTTGACCTTGTACTCCTGATCCTCCTGCCTCCACTTCTTGAATGCTGGGATTACAGATGTACATCTCTAAGCCCAGTTTTTAAATTTTTTTTTTCGGTCTTTTTGAGACAGGGTCTTCCTGTAGCCCCAGCTGTCCTGGAACTCACTATGTAGACCAGGCTGGCCTTGAACTCACAGAGATCTGCCTGCCTCTGCCTCCCGAGTGCTGGGATTAAAGGTGTGTGCCACCACGCCCAGCCTTGCTTTTAAATTTTTAAGTAAAATGCAATGTCAGTTGTCCTCCAGATTTATTTAAAGGTCCAATTCATCCGTGATCAAAATCTGACTAGTTTTCTTTGCATGTGTGAATATCAACTATATGATAAATGTGTATGTAGACATGCCAAGATCTAATACAATAATAGTCAATAATTTTCAATAGCAGCAAAATATGACAGATTTACTGTATTGAATGTCTGGACTTACATAAAGCTATAATAATTGAATATGTTGTTAGAGTGGATGTAAAAAAATAAACTAATAAAACAAAATGAAGCTTCCCCAAACAGGCCCACACATGCATGGACACTGTTTATAAGAAAAATGTCAATGTAGAGTAGTCAGAGAAAGACAAAAGTAACCCTGTACAGTCTGGGAGAAAGCTGATGCTGGCCAATTTGAGTAGCACATGAGAGAAGAAAATTGAAACTTGATCCCTACCTCACTCCACATACAAAAACAAATTCCCAGTGGACTTGGATTCAAAAACAACAGGTAAAATAGCAGATCTGCAAAAAGTAACAGGAAAATTTCTTCTTGGTTTTGGGTAGTAATTTCTCTTTTAAAAAGCATTTTAGTTATTTTTTACTTTATATGTATGAGTGTATTGCCTACATGTATGTAAGTGCACCTCTGCCATGCAATGCCCACAGAAGCCAGACGAGAGCATCAGATTCCCCTGGAACTAGAGTTAAGGATGGTTGTTAGCTGCCATGTGGGTGGTGGGGATTGAACCAGGGTCCTCTGCAAGGGCATCCAGTATTCTTAACTGCTGAGCCATCTCTCCACCTGGGAATAATTTCTTTAAAAGACATATGACACTGATGAAGGAGGACAAATAGGTGATTATTACATTAAGAGTTCTGGGCTAGGGATTGTAGTTTAGTATTAGAGAGCTTGCCTAGCATGTGAGAAAGCCTAGATTTGATCTCTAAGACTTCAAAAATCAAAACAGGAGTTCCATCATCCAAACAAATACAACAAAATACAAGCTATAACAATGAAGTTATCTGCACCATGCATAACTGAAAAAAAAAGCATTCAGAATATGTAAAGAATGATTATAAGGCCAGACAATCCAATAAGCAGTAAATTAATAGACACTTTGTAAAAGAATATCCATGTTGCTATTCAACACAAGAAAAGCTGCTCAGTATGAAAAACCAGAGGGAATTGTATTAGTCCAAAAACCCAGTGAATAATCACACATATAATATCTCTACATGAGACCATGTGTAATGCTGAAGGCTACATAACAAGAAACAGTGTCAGACAGGAGAAACCTTCTTTTGAGTTGTTGGCCAGGGTAGTCCAAGAGACTCCCAAAATTACACAGGCTATTGCCACAGTCCTTGATTGCCTCCCAGGACTTGAAGACCCTATTGCTGAAGACAGGACATACTTCGGACACAGGATTTGTAGCAACGGAGCTGGAATTGACCTGGAAGCCACCTCCCCTGAGGGCTAGCTCTCATAGCTTTGTAGCACACCATGCAAGCTGGTAAGGGAGAACATCAATCGATGGTCCATTCTGAGCTTCAAACCTAAAAACCACATCAATGACTGGCACAGCAAACGACACTGGTGTAGTAGTGGCACTTTTATCTTGGGGGTAATCAACAGCTACCTAGTTGGACTTAAAGCCCACTCAATAGGAGGAAACTCATGTATGGTACTGTAAGCCTAACCAAATACACATAGCTGGAGAGGTCATAGATCTTAGAGAAAACCCCAAGGCTGTCACATTCCTAGAGAAATATAATTTCTTACTATGTGCAAAATGTGGATCCTTAAATTTACAGGTAAGTATCCCAGTCACCACCCATCAAATAAGCTTCTTTTTCAACAGACAGAAATGTAGAGAATAAGAATTTACAGAGTGTGGGTCCTTGGACAGGATGCCTATATGAAGATCCACCCACCCAGAACTCAGGGACCATTATAGAAGAGGGAGTGAAAAGATTGTAAGAGGTGGAGGTGCATGACCATATGCAGATAAGAGTCCTACAGGCTCCTTGGACCCTTCTCATACAAACCTACAGCAATGGTGTCAGCATGCACAAGACCCATGTAAACTCAAGCAGGCAAAAACCCAGCACAGAACCATGAAAATGGACAGCAGGCCCCAATCTTCTTACTTCTGGGTGAGGAAGAGCTGATCTTTTTTTTTTTTCTTTTTTTTTTTTTGATAATTTTAAAATAATTTTTAATTGAATTTTTGAGTGCTTCAAACAGAAGATCTTAATCCATCTTAAGCATCTTTATACCCACTCACCCATTGGCACCCTCCCATAGCCCCCCACCTGTGTTAAGTCCTATCATGTCCAGTCAGTGTCCCCAGGCATCCCTCAGTGAAAGTTCATCCACTGGGCAGCCTATCTAGAGTCCCTCACTTTAAGAAGATCAGCTCTTCCTCACCCAACAGTAATTAACTGTCAATAATTCTGCAATTAAGATTGGGGATTGTTGCCCATTTCCACAGTTCTGTGCTGAGGTTTTTTTCTGCTTCAGTTTTTGCATACATCTTGTGCGTGCTGACACCATTGCTGTAGGTTCATATGAGCAAGGTTCCAAGAGCCTGTAGGACTCTATTTCCATATGGCCATGTACCTCCTCCCTGGCTCTTACAACCTTTCTGCCCCATCTTCCACAATGGTATCTGTGCCCTGGGTGGGTGGAGTTTAATATGAGTTCTGTCCAAGGACCCATACTCTGAAGACTCTTGCTCTTTGCATTCTGACCATTTGTGATCTTTTGTGTTCCTGGTCCTCTGTTGCATGAGGGAGCTTCATTGATGAGAACTGAGACATGCATTAGTGTCCTCTTTATCTTTTCTTCTGTGTTCCATGAGCCTTAGGTGTAGAGGTTGCATTGTAGATGTCCCACTTAGGACTGAACAATTCACAGACCATGTATCTGTGACCAGTTGTGGAACTCTGTAATAGTCTCCATCTATTGCAAAAGAAGCTTCTTTGATGAGTGGTGAGTGGAATACTTGTCTGTAAATATAAGGATTCATATTTTGCACACTGTAAGAAATTACATTTGTCTAGGGATGTGACAGTCTTGGGGTTTTCTCTAAGATTCATTACTCCAAATCCTGTGTCTGAAGCATGTCCTGTCCAGCAATATGTTCTTACCTTCCTGTCTCAGTTCTGGGAGGCAATGAAGGGCTGTGGCAATAGCCTGTGTAATTTTGGGAGTCTCTTGGACTACCCTGGGCAACAACTCAAAGGAAGTTCCCTCCTATTTGGCACTGTTTCTCGTTATGTAGCCTTCAGTTATACACATGGACTCATGTAGAGATATTGTATGTGTAATTTGTCAATAGTTTTTGAAGTAATATGATACCCTCTGCTTTCTTATACTATCTAGGTATTATTTATCTCTCTTCTCTCTCTCTCCCAGATTGATATTTTTTAAAGTAGAGAATCTAAGAATCCCTCGGATCCTTTCCAGAAGGATTAGCATCTCTAACAAAATCAGTAACCACTAGATTGAATTTTATTTCTGAATTTATATCATTTTCAAGTTTACCTTCTCTACATATATACACATTATGAAAACAATGGTGTGGACAATTGAGAAAATTTCCTATGTTTACAAATATTTTTCTCCAGGGAGATTGACATAATTTTACTGATACAGACTTTAATAGCAAAGTAATATTTGCTTCCTAATATACATTGGAGATAAATGTATGTGTAATATAGACATATATATCCTAGGTCCTTTTATCTTTAGGCCAGTGTATACACACTTGGATTATCTATCAGTAGATATAAAAATTTGAATGCTTTATGATGCAATCTGTATGATTACAATCTACACCTACAGAGTGTCCCTATGACTCAATAAGGGGAAGAAAAGATTTCTCACTTGATTTAGCAAAGCTATGAACATTGTTTACACTATGGTGGGAGCAATTAATGAATTAATGTTAGGTACTATTTATGGTAGTAGAATTAAGAAAAAATATGGAGGGGAAAAATTTTGGGACCTTAAGAATGAATAGTACCTTCATCTAAGTTTACCACAGTACGAGGTGAGATGAGTGAGCGGATAGCTTGAAAATGCTCTTGTTGCTCACTTCTAGTTTTTGCTTCTCTTTGCTCAGTTAAGTAAGGAGGAAGATTGCCTTCTGAAGTAAAGAATGGGAGGCAAGTACTAGCCACTTGAAGAGGAGAAGGCTGTAGTGGCCATTTCAGATACAGATGTGAAGAAGCATGTGACAGCTATGCCAAAGTACTCTGTAAGAGCTGATCTTCTTAAAGGGAGGAACTCTGGATAGGCTGATTAGACCTCAGTGGATGAACTTCCACTGAGGGACATCTGGGGACACTAACTTCACATGATAGGCCTCAACACAAATGATAGAATGTATGAATTCCAGTAGGGGGAGGGCTATAGCAGGGTTCCAGTGGGGAAGGGTGTATAAAGATGATCAAGATGTTCTGTATGAAATACACAATAATTCAATGAAAAATTAAAGGAGCATACACAAAGCTAATATATCTTGTCATCTCTATTCTAAATTGTAGATTTAAAAAAATAACAAAAAGGGGGATTGGAGAGAGGCTTCAGCAGTTAAGAACACCTGGTGATTTTTACAGAAAACCTGGGTTAAGTTCCCAGCACCCACATGGCAGTAGACAACTTCCTATACTCCAGTTTCAGGGAATCCAATTCCCTCCTGTATCCTCCTCAGGTACCAGGCAAACAGATGGTGCACATACAAACCTGTAGGTACTCACACATATACAGAAAATAAATATAAACAAATCATTTTAAACAAGGAAGAAAATTAAAAGGATTTCCAGAGTTCCTAAACTTCTTATGGACAAAAACTACTGTGCACTTCCTTAGCCTTAAGCTTCTGCAGGCAGCTGGAGTACTGTCCATGTGTTGTAAAATACCAGAGCTAGCAGCAGGCAGGAACACTGCTGAACTGGCAACAGTCTCCACACTCACCCAGAAAATACTGTTTCCACTAGACCAGGCACTGTGCTAGCTGTGTGAATATAATCCCTGAGCACAGATAACACAGATCCATATAAACCATTAAAATACAGTGTGTTAGCCAGGCCTGGTGGTGGTGTATACCTTTAATCTCAGCACTCAGGAGGCAGAGGCAGGTGGATCTGTGAGAGATTGCAGTCAGCTTGGTCTACCTAAGAGAGTTCCAGGCCAGCTTGGGCTATAGAGAGACCCTGTCTCAAAAAAAAAAAAAAAAAATCCAGTATGTTGCCATTTGCGTTGGACACTTCTAAATAAAATCTCAACTGGTCTTTGGTAATTTAAAATTTACATGAAGTTACTTGGCACTCTAAAATGTGTTGAGTTGATTCTTCCTACCCTTCCTGCCTTATTTCCTACTAACTGGCCCAGTTACTGTCAGTAGCAAATTACATTCTCTGGTTCTCATCCTATAGATTCCCATCTTTGTGTATGGTTGATAGCCCTTGGTATGTAACTCTTCTCTCCTCCCATCTAAATTGTAATTATTGTTTTCAGGCTCTAGTTAAATAAAACTACTGCACATTAAAAAAGAAAAAGAAAAGCAAGGCTGCTTTCTTCTCATGGGGAGATAAGAACTAAAACCATGATGAGATACTAGTGACATATACCTAGAGTAACATAAAACTGAAAGGCAGATAATGCTATAGGCCAGAAGCACAACGCAGACCTAACGGAGCCAATGTCAAAGTGCCAGCAGGGCTGCACTCCTTAGAGGCTCAGGGAAGATCATGTCCTTGCCTTTCCAGCTTCTGGAAACACCCATGCTACTTGGCTCTTTTCAGGACTTTTATGATTACATTGTGCCTGCCTGTATAAGTCAGGGTACTCTCTCCACCTCAGTGTCATTAACTATTGCTGCATAATCCCTTTTGCCATGCTGGGTATTGTATTCACTGGCTCCGGGATTAAGACAATGAGCAATTTGAGGGACTATTATTTTGCCTCCATCAGAGCAGCACAACTTTCATACATGCTACTGGGGGTGCAAATTGAATATTTGGCCATATCCGCTAAATCCAAACACATGAACCTATAGTCTGGTAATCCCATTTCAAAATATGTGGAAATCACCATTACTTGTTTTTTTTTTTTTTTTTTTAAAAAAAAAAAAAAAAACTAGAAAAAAAACTATGTGTCCATCATCATTTAGTTAGAATGGACAAAAAAATTGTGAACTAGATCATGGAATTCTATAGAACAATGAAAATAGATCAACTACTGTCACACACTATAAAACAAATTACTCTCACAGACAATGTCACCTGAGGCCAGCACTGAAGATTATGTTCTATATTATTCTTCCTGTTTAACATTTTAAAACAAGCAGAATGAAACTTCTGTGCTGATGGCCTAGAAGTGACTTTGGGGAGGGAAGATAAGATAGTGACTGAGAATTAGAACAGGGCTTCTGGGTCTTGGTAATAGTTCTTTTAAAAAAGATTTTGTTTTAAATTATGTATATGTCTATATGAGGGTGTGTGGGGGTGCTCATGTGTCAGATGTGGGTGCTGGGAACCAAACTCAGTTCTTCTCGAGAAGAGTGCATGCTTTTAGCTGCTGAGTCATCTCTCCAGTCCCATGTTAACAGTTTTTAAACTGAGTACAAATTTCATGTGCTTGAACTGCTGTGATAATTTTACATGCTGATTTGGGAATTTTTTTGTATCTATGTTATTCTTTTTAATATATAAAATTTATTAAGAAAAAAAATCATGGGCTAGAGAGATGGCTTAGGGGTTAAGAGTACTGACTGATTTTGAAGAGGACCCTGGTTCAATTCCCAGCACCCTCATGGCAGCTGACAACAGTCTGTAACTCCAGTTCCAGGGGATTCAGATGCCCTCTTTTGACCTCCATGGGCATTGCACAGCATGGGTACACTTACATACATGCAGGCATTACACATACACATACACATACCCATAAAAATAATAAATAAAATATTTTTTTAAAAAGAAAAATGTCTAAACTGGGTGTGGTAGCCCTTGCCTTTAATCCCAGCACTTGAGAAGTAGAGGAAAGCAGATCTCTGTGAGATCAAGGCTAGCTTGGTCTGCACAGTGAGTTCTAGGTCAGCTGGAGCTACAAGGAGACCCTGTCTCAAAAAAAAAAAAAAGAGAGAAGGAAAGAAAGAAAGAAATTGTCCTTGTCCTTTCTGTGATAAATTACCATCCAGGACCAGCCCTTAAGAATTTCAAATAATTAAAAACAATTATATCATCTTTAAGAAAAATGAAGGGGGTGGCAAGGCAGCTCAGTAAAGAGCCTGCTGCAAAAGCATGAGGACCTGAGTCCATGCAAAACTTGGATGTGGCAGTGCACACCTGCAGCCTTAGAGCTGCTGAGGACAGGCAGATCCCTGGAGCTAGCAGCTACCCAGTCTAACCATTTGGTGAGCTCTAAATTCAGTGAGAGTCCCTGTCTCAAAAGCAAGGTGGAGAACAATAGAAGAAGAAATTTGAAGTCAACCCTTGACCTACACACACACACACACACACACACACACACACACACACCACATGCAGGCAGCACACTCATACACACACACCACCAGAAGAGTAAAAAAATGAGAAATGAAGGAGAGGAAGTAGAGAAAGATAAACAGGTGGAGGAAAGAAGAAAACAGTTTACTTGATTTAGTTCATGAGGTTTGAGGGGGCCTAGATTTGGAAGGAAAAACATAAGTTTTTCTTTGTTTTGAGGCAGGTTCTCTCTGTGCAGCCTAGGCTGGCCTACAATGGAGATCATATTGCTCAGCCTCCTGAGCGCTGGGATTACAGGTGTGAAAGAAAATTCCTGCTGGGAAAGTGATATTTGATAGTTATTTTCCTAATATTTTTGAGACAGGATCTCCCTGCAGCCTCAGCTGGCCTGCACTTGCTATGTAGACCAGGCTGGCCTCTATCTCACAGAGATCTATCTGCCTCTGCATCCTGAGTGTGGAGATTGTGCTGCCATGCCTGGCTTGCTCATTTTCTAAGTTAGGTAACCTGCAGGCCAATTAGGCCCAGGGGCCCCCTTTCTCATTCATTCTCACTGCTTTTCTACCCCTTCATTTCCTATCCCTTTAGATTTCCTACCTTCTCTTTGCCACACATTCAGCCTCACAGTCCCTCCTGGCCTCTCTGGCCCCTTGGATAGAAGCCTTTGGTGAACTGTTACTGCTGAAGCACCCGAGTCCTCTTAGTTGAACCCTGGTAGACAAGGAAATCCTGAGGCTCATACTCATGGGCAGTGTGGTGAAGCCTCCTGGGCCACTGCCCTGAAACCCAGTGACTACTGTGGCTCCTGACCTTGCCACTTTAAATCTTGAGCTTCCCTCCTTCTGATTCAGTTTCTACATTTATGAAATAATTTCTCATGAAATTAGAAATGAAAATGCCTGAAGTTGGGAGGTTTGATGGAAGATCAAATGGTTGTTCTGGGCTGGTGTAGGGATAGTAAGGAATTTTTTTTTTAGTGGAAATAAGCTGAATTTCAGTTCAAGAAGAGACAGTGTTCTGGATGTGACTGGCAGTGATAGCCACATAACAGTGTGAGTACATGTAATACCACGGAACTGTACACTTTAAAATGGAATGCTTACAATGCTAAGTTTTATGCTATGAAGTTTTAAAAAATATTTTAAAAAATTATATGTACATGTGTATGTCTGTGTTTGGGTATGTTCATATAAGTGCAGGTGTCCTCAGAAGGCAGAAGAGGGTATCAGATTCCATGGAGCTGAAGTTACAGGTTGTTGTGAGCTGCCTGATGTGGGTGCTTGGATCCAAACTCAGGTCCTCAGGAAGAGCAGGAAGTGCTCTTAACCATTGAGCAATCTCTCTAGCCCATTTTATCTATCTATGTATCTATGTATCTATGTATCTATCATCTATCTATCTATCTATCTATCTATCTATCTATCTATCTATCATCTATAATTTTTTTACCAGAGTTAACATGCTATATATATATATTTAAAAATTTTAATTACATTTATTTATTATTGTGTGTGTGTGTGTGTGTGTGTGTGTGTGTGTTGTGGGGTACATGTGTTCCATGACACATCTCTGGGACTGTGTGAGTCATAGGGATCGAACTTAGGTCACCAAACTTGATTTGCTTGGGCCTTGACTGTTGAGCCATCTCACAGCATGCTATATTTTTTAAAACTTGTATTTGGGAAATATGCATATTTGACTACAATAGGCAGAAATAAAAAGGGTAAAGAATGTAGATCAAGGCATTTGACTTCAGAGCAAAGCAGTTCCCAGTACTCCACAGGAAATGGGAAAGCAAGAGTTTCTTCGAAGGTTCCTAATGTCCAGTGTCCCAACCCTCAGCAGGGGTGAGGTTCAGACCTGGGATCCATGCCAGGACAAGCACAGTACTTCATGTGAGTCAAGATTGGGGAGTCTAGAGGAGGGATGCCGAGGTTAAAAAGAAACTGAGCCGAGGACCTGCAGGCCTCTCTCTGGGGTAAGTCGATCATGCCTTCTGCACCTTGACGACCCCAGCCTCATTCACCCTCCCATATGCCCCGCCAGTCTCTCCTCTTAGCGGGGGTCCTGTCCCATTCCTTGTCTTGGCACCCCAGACACCTGGGAACCACCACTGCTTCCTGTTCCTTTGCTTCCAGACCAACCCAGTTCCTTCTGGGGTCCCCAGGAGCCCTCTGGGCCTGGTGCCACCCCCACCTGCCTCTGCTTCCCTGGTCTGCACAGTCTGGGTGGTATGGCCACCAGCTGCCCTAGACCAGCATGTTCCCTGGGCCCAGCTCCCAGGCCAGTCCAACCCCCAAATTCCTAAGGCCAAAGTCTATCCTGGAGGGATCTAGACCTTAGGAGAAAGCCTGAGAGCATCTGATCCTCATCTGACTTGGGCCTCTGTGGGAACT
>NW_008339923.1:8291929-8292698 GCF_000622305.1 Nannospalax galili
CTAATAACATGAAAAACCAAAATAACATATCCCACCAAATACCAATAGTGCTCTAGAGGAGTACAATGAGAACCCCCTAGAGATAATGCAGGACATGGAACTCAAAAGAGCAATTATAAACATGATAAAAGAATTAAGTGAATTTAAAGAACACACAAAGAAATCAAAGAACTGAAGGAAGACAGAGATAACTTCTGAATGAATTCAGAAAACAACTAGAAATACTGAAGACTACTCAGGATGCAATGAAGAAAGAAGTGAAACAGTAAGCCAATTAGAAACAACAGGAGAAAGCCTAACCAGTAGGACGAAAGAAATGGAAAACAGAGTATCAACTGGAAGATAAAGAGGACGAACTAGACCACTCAAGAAAAGATTATGAAAAATTTAAGAAATCAAGAATGGAAAATGCAGGAATTGTGTGACACCATAAAAAAATCAAACTAAAAAAAAAATCATAGGCATACAGGAAGGAGAAGAATCCCAAGATAATGACATGGACCAGATTTTCCACAGAATCATGGAAGAAAATTTCCCAAAATTAAAGAAAGACATGCCTATACAAATACAAGAAGCATATAGAACACCAAACAGACAGGACCAGAAAAGAAACTCTCCACAGAACATCATAGTAAAAACACTAAACATACAAAACAAAGGGATAATACTAAAAGCTGCAAAAGAGAAACAGCAAGTCACATATAAAGGAAAACCCATGAGGATTACAGCTGATTTTTCAGTGCAAACTATGAAAGCCAGAAGAGCCTGG
>NW_008339923.1:8295129-8296363 GCF_000622305.1 Nannospalax galili
AAAGATTGAAGTAATTCCATGCATTCTATCAGACCACAATGTAATAAAGCTTACAATCAACATTGGAAGAAGCCCTAATCACCACATGAACACATGGAGATTAAACAACATACTCCTGCTGGGTGTGACGGTGCACGCCTTTAATCTTAGCACTCAGGAGGCAGAGGCAGGGATACAAAAAGATTGAAGTAATTCCATGCATTCTATCAGACCACAATGTAATAAAGCTTACAATCAACATTGGAAGAAGCCCTAATCACCACATGAACACATGGAGATTAAACAACATACTCCTGCTGGGTGTGACGGTGCACGCCTTTAATCTTAGCACTCAGGAGGCAGAGGCAGGCAGATATCTGTGAGTTCAAGGTCACCCTGGTCTACATAGTGAGTTCCAGTAGAGTTGGGACTACAGAGAGACCCTGTCTCAAAAAGACCAAAAACAAACAAACAAACAAACAAATAAAACAACAAACCACACTCCTAAATGATCAATGGGTCAAAAGAGAAATTAAGAAAGAAATAAAAGTATTCCTGGAACTAAATGAAAAGGACAATACAACACAAGAAAACATCTGGGACACACTGAAAGGAGTCCTAAGAAGGAAGTTTATATCTCTAAGTGCCTACATTAAAAAATTAATAAGAGCCCAAATAAATGACCTGACATTGCACGTCAATACACTGGAAAGGCAAGAAAAAATGAAACCAAAACCCAGTCTCTAGAAAGGCAAGAACAAATGAAACTTAAACTGGGCAGAAGAGAAGAAATAACAAAATCAGAGCAGAAATTAATGAAATAGAATGAAATAATCAATGAATCCAAGAGCTGTTTCTTTGAAAAACTAAAGAAGATTGACAGACCACTAGCCCAGTTAACCAAAAGAAAGAAAAAGCTCCTCCAAATCAACAAAATCAGAGATGAAAGGGGAAACATCACAACAGACACCAGAAAGATACAGAACATTATAAGGGAATGCTTTAAAAACCTATTTGCTACTAAATTTGAAAACCTAAAAGAAATGGATGCATGTCTAAAGGCATGAGAACCACCAAAACTAAACCAGAAGAGATTAACAGCTTAAACAGACCCATAACACAAAAAGAAATTGAAACAGTAATACAAAACCTCCCGACTAAAAGAAACCCAGGACCAGCTGGATTTACAGCAGAATTCTATCCAACATTTAAAGAAGATCTACATCCAATACTACTTAATTTATTAAAAAAGATA
>NW_008339923.1:8297113-8298026 GCF_000622305.1 Nannospalax galili
ATTACAAGAATTCCTTCTAGAAAGGATCAGAGCTTTCAGCAAGGTGGTGGGTTACAAAGTCAACCTACAAAAATCAAGTAGCCTTTCTATATGCCAATAGCAAGCAATCTGAGAATGTTTTCATGGAAACCCTCACATTCACAGTAGCCTCAAAAACTGTTGAGGAAGAAACCTAACTAAAGATCTCTACAATGAGAATTTTAAATCTCGGAAGAAAGAGATTGAGGAAGACATCAGAAGATAGAAGGACCTCCCATGCTCATGGATTGGAAGAATATTGTGAAAATGGCCATCCTAACAAAAGCCATTTATAGATTCAGTGAAATGCCTGTTAAAATCCCCATGACATTTTTCACAGAATTGGAAAAAACTTCCTAAGATTCATATGGAAGCACAAAAGATCTTGGATAGCCAAAACAACCCTGAGCACTAAGAGCATTGCTGGGGGCAGGTGTACCATACCAGATTTTAAGCTGTATTACAGAGCTATAGTCATAAAAACAACATGGTACTGGCACAAAAACAGACCCGTAGATCAATGGAACAAAATTGAAGACCCAAATATGAGTACATGCAATTTCAGCCACCTGATATTTGACAAAGGGGCCAAGAATATTCACTGGAGAAAAGACAGCATGTTCAGCAAATGGTGCTGGCAAAACTGGATCTCCACCTGTTCCACCTGTAGAAACTAAACCCTTTCACCTTGCAAAAAAGTCAGTTCCAAATGGATCAAAGACCTCAATGTAAAGCCTGAAACTCTGAAACCGTTAGAAGAAAACATTTGGAAAAACCTATAAGATATAGGATATAGGTAGGATTTTCTAAACTAGACATTAATTGCTCAGGAAACAAGGGCAAGAATTAACAAATGGGACCTCATTAAACTAAAAAGCTTCTGTACATCAAAGGA
>NW_008339923.1:8298898-8313318 GCF_000622305.1 Nannospalax galili
TATGTAAACAGACATAACTACAGGAACCAGGATAATGGAAAGGAACCAGGGAGGTAAAGGAAAAGAAAGAACCTGAAAGAGAAGAACGGTAGGAAACAGGCCTTAATGAGGGAGATATGGATAAAAATTGGGTTAGTTTAAAGGAGGGGGGAGGGAAGGGTATACAAGGAACCTAGGTGATAAAGGGAAAGAAGGAGCTCAAGAGAGGTAGGACCATAGGAGAAGGGTATTATTAAGGGAGAAAAGGGGGAAATGGGGGCCCCTTTAGTGGGAAAGCCATGGTGGAGGGGTGGGACAATGCGAGAGATAAATAATGCCTGGCTAGTTTTGAAAACCAGAGGGAACCATATTACTCCAACAATATACTGACAAGTTATACAAAGTATATCAAGAAACATCAAGATCCTCAAACATCCTTAAGAGTAAAAATAAATTGGTTTATCTTGGCCAACTGTATGAACTTAAACACCCAAAAGGAAAGTATAACCACGATTAAAGGGGCCAATATAATTTTTTAAGAGTCAATATGTATAGCTAAAGGCTACATAACAAGCAACAATGCCTGATAGGAGATACCTTCTTTTGAGTTGTTGGCCAGGGTGGCCAGAGGGACTCCTAGATAGTAACCCAGCATAGAACTGGGAAAATGAAAAGCAGACTCCAATCTTATCTAAAGGAATATTGACAACTGATTGCTGCTAAATGAGGAACAGCTGACCTTCCTAAAACAAAGACCTCTGGATATGCTGACTACCTTCACCAGATGGACAAGTAGTGGGGCATGACTGGGGGTGCCAACAACACAGCAGACAGTAGCAGGGATATCAGAGTAGAAGGGCTCTAGTAGGGGGAGGGAGGCTACGGGAGGGTGCCATCTGGGAAGTGTAGTTGAATAAGATGGTTTGGGATGTTCTGTGATACACACACACACACACACACACACACACATACACACACAAAATCCATGAATTTAAAAAAATGTATTATATTTGAGGAGGAAGCATGGAAATTTACATCATGTATTAGTAGAGGTGATAAACATTACCATTGAAATCTACCTGATGACTGTGTAGACATACACAGGTGCCAAGGATCAAAGTGCAACTAATTATGACTAGTAATAATCAGATACATACAGATTAGAGATGCATGCTCCAACATCTCAGTGTTAGTAGCAAAAAACAATGAGTCTTTCTGCAAGGAACAATATATTCTAAAACAAAATGGAGATCTTTTTTAAAGGTTAAAAAACTCATTCAATTTTATGCCTTACAGGGCTTATACTGAATTCAATATTGTGTAACTGTATTAACTCAACTGTGAACCTAGAAACTTGCACCCACGTGTGAAAGAGATGTACTCTTGCTCTGGAGTGTGCTACTGAATATGTTAAACCTATAGTGAAATGTTTCCTCTAATCATGTAGTTATTAAAAATGAAAAAAAATGATTAAAAAAAATATATACTCAGGTACTAATGATCCGAGTGTAACCGACTATGACTAGTAATAATCAGATACATAGAGATTAAAGACACATGTGCAAACATGTTAGTAGCATTAAAAATGTAGGAGACGGCATATCTTAAAATGAAATGGAGATCTTCTTTAAAGGTTAAAATCTCATTTATTTTTTTGTTTTACAGGGTTTATACTGAGTTCAATATTGTATGACTGTATTAATTCAACTGTGAACCTAAAAATTACAGCCACCTTTGAAAGAGATGTATCCTTGCTCTGGAATGTGTTACTGAATATGTTAAAGCTGTAATGAAATGCTTCTTCTAATCATGTGGTTATTAAATTTAAAAAAAATTTAAAAAAAAGAAGGAAACTAAGCTGTGTGCAAGTGCCAAGACTAAATGGGCCTTAAGGATCAAGGAGTTGTTAGATTGGGAGCTGGCTGGGAAATGGTGGTACCTGCATCTGTGGCTTATGTCAGGATTTTTCCTTTAATCCCAGAAAAGCAGAAGATACTGAGCTGAGCCCTTGGAGCACAGCTGGGGTGTTGGGAGGGAAACAGGCCCCATGAAAAACTACAATTCTTCGGCTTCTCTGCAAGGCTGCTGCTTTTGTAGCTGTGGCTCTGTTTAACATGAGTTCCCCTAGGCTATCTCTGACCCTCCGTTTGATGCTTCTCTGTCACTTGGTTTCCCTTATCTTCACTCTTTTTACTTATTATACCTGGGCCTTCCTCTCTAACACATCTTCATGTGGATGCTCTGTGACTCTGTGAATCATCTCCCAAAGATCTTGTGTTTTGTGTCTGTGCAGGTCTCTGAATTCAGGCTTTGAAACACTCTGAGCCAAGCCAGAGCAGCATGACCAGGACCCTTAGCATCTCTGAGGGTGGAGTTTAGTACCACTCTTCCGGTTAAACAGCAGTGTTCCCTGGAGATGCTGGAGGACAAACAAGTCTTTATCCCAGTTTTTTCTTAAGAAGTCTAGGCCTTTCATGTAGACATATGTCCAATGAGCTAGGCGTAGTACATTCCTGAGTGTTTAGTGCTCCCTATGTGCTTTAGCTTAGAGTTCTGTACAGAAAGAGATATCCAAGGAGTTTCAGTCTAGACACAATAAAGGTAAGTAAAACAATAAAGTACACTGAGTGTTCTGGGAACACACAGGGAGAGTCTGAGTAGAATAAGCAAACCCTTCCTAAGAGCAGTGCCTCATAGGCAGTGTTCACAGCCACACTCCAAGTCCTGTATAACACAATATACACAGTGGCAAGTGTCTGTTTGCTGGATCTACTCTGTGTGAAGATAATGAAATATGGGGGAGGAGTGTTAACATTCACCTCAGCTATGTGCAGTGGATCATTTACTTCTTGACACCAAAGTGGCCCTCACCTTATCTCTACCTCTCCACCCTCTGTGTCCAAGCCCAAGGTAGCTCAAGCCCAGTTTCTAAAGACTAATGAACCTGCTAGTTTTGGTTACCTTGTTCAGCCTTCTCATGAGATTGCCTGAAAGACCCTGGAGTTAGTGTCAGTAATAACAAAACAACTGTACATCAATGAAGTAAAGATATGGTTATTCCTCTATTTGGATTAGATACTCCTAAGGTCTTATTGGTGATGTTACCTCAACCCTGAAGTTCCACTGGCATTGGTAAATAACCTAGGAAAGTATTGCAAGACTCCATCAAATATCTTACCTCAACCCAACAAACAAGATCCTGAAAATACTAACCCTTCTGATTCCCTCCAAATTACAATCTCAGATGACAACAGATAGCTGCAGCTGCATCAAAAAACAAACAAGCCAGGCGTGGTGGCGCACACCTGTAGTCCCAGCACTTGAGAGGCAGAGGCAGGTGGATCTCTCTGAGTTCAAGGCCAGCCTGGGCTACATAGTGAGTTCCAGGACAGCTGGGGCTACCGGGAGACCCTGCTTCAAAAAGACCAAAACAAACAAACAAACAAACAAACAAAAAGAGGTAGGAGAAATGACTCAACAGTTAAGAACACCTATTACTCTTGCAGAAGACCAGAGTTTGGTTTCCAGTATCCAGGTTGGGTAGTTTACACTCCAGCTGCAGGGGATCCAGTGCTCTCTTCTTGCCTCCATGGGCACTGCACTCACATGCACATACCCATACTTTGCCACATCTTGCTTTTATCTGTGTGTGTTGAAAAAATACTTTACCCCACAATAAACACAGAAGATGACTGTGACCTTAGGAGATGTGAGGGTTTCTCTTCACTGTGAAGCACACAGTTCTGCAGTGGTGGACAGTAGTCAAGCATCCCTTAATCCATTTCAGCATTGATTCTTTGTAGCGTCAGATACCATAGGTTGAAGATTGGACCTCTAGATGCCAGTCAAAGGCTCAGGGTCTTTTTCTAAAAAAAATTATGTGTATGAGTATATTGCCTGAATGTGTGTAAGTGCACCCATGTTGTATAATGCTGGAGGAGGACAGAAGAGGGTGTTGGAGCCCCTGTAACTGGAGTTACAGACAGTTGTTAGCCACCATGTGGGTGCTGGGAATAGAACTCAGGTCCTCTGCAAGAGCAGGACAGTACTCTTAACTGCTGAACCATCTCTCCAGTCCTGCCTCAGGGTTTTTTAAGCTGTGCTTCTGACCAACTGGCTATAAACCAGGGTTTCAACAACTCTCCACTTGGATTGTATTAATTTTCTTGAGACGCTCACAGAACTTGGAAACATTTGCTCCTACTATAAAAGATATTACAAAGAATACAGATGAACAGGTACATAGGATGAGGGATGAGAGGGGGTGCAAGAGCATCTATCCCCTCTCTGGGTACCACCTTCAAGGTGTCTCCACATGTTCAGCTATCTGGTACCTCTTTAACCCTGTCTTTATGGGAGTTTTTATGGAGACTTCATTGCATAGACATGATAGATGAAAGACTGGCAGAATAATCCAGCAAGGCCCCTTTATGCAGATTCCTCTTGGTCTCTCTGTGCAGAATTTCTTCTTGGGGGAATGAGGGTAGGGCCTCCTGGGATAAAGAATTTCTTATACTTTATGATCAGACAATGTAGGTGTTCTGTATGGCCTGGCAAATGATCTACGATAGCCATAGCTTTAGTTTTTAATCAATGAGCTTATTAAGTATACAGCAAACCAAAGTAAAAGAACAAATTGGTAGATAGACATATAGCGAAACGTCATCAAATCTGTTACTCACAACATCTAGCAGAAACCAACTGTGGAAGTTAAAGTAGTCCACTGGAGTTCCCAATTGAGCTTTCTCTCTGTGGCTGACCATGACTAAACTTCTCTTTCCTACTGTAGGCACCTGTATGTATATCATGAGAGTAGCTGAGGCTTGGCACTCTGAGAGGCCAGGAAAGGCCATAGTTGAAAGTGCAGCTTCAGTTGCAGTTAAGATTCCAGGATTGAAGGGGTCATGGAGAGAATCTGAGGCTTTGCACCCAGAGAGGCAAGAAGAGGCCATTGGTGAAAGTGTAGCCTCAGTTTCAGTGGAGACTCAAGGTTTTTGGAGATGCCAGGACCATGGGACGATCACGAAGGACCACAGTAGGTGTGTAATGGAGCTGGCCTGGGTCTTCGAGATGAGCTGTTTGTGCTGTGGATGGCAGAGTCGGAGAAGTGGAGCTGCCAGAACCCTTTAGAGGCCAGAAGATCGTGAGTGAATCCCAGATGTCCAGGACCTTGAGCTACTTTTCTGGACTTTGGTTTTGCTTAGGTGTGCCCGATTCTTCCCTTTGAAATAAGACAGTACTTGTTTTGGATTTTACAGAAGCCCACAGTTAAGAGATTTTTAAAAGAGACTATGAACTTTTAAGTGTTCGGATTTTTTAAGGACTGTGGGGTTTTTAAGGTTGTACTGTCTTATGTTGTGATATTAATGTTAATATCATATCTTGGGAGCAAGAATTTGAAAGGTTATGGTTTAATAGTGATGTTTGTGTGTCAAGTTGACAAGGGGTCAATTGTGCTGGATAGCTTTAGCGTCAACTTGACACACCTGGGTGAGGGAGCCTCAATTGGGGAATGATGTCCTAAGATGATGTCCCTGAGATTCCTGACCCCATTAGTCAAACACTAACCTAAGTGCTGCTGTGAAGGCATTTTGTTAATTAAGATCTCAAGTATCGGGGCTAGAGAGGTGGCTCAGCGGTTAAGAGCACTGATTGCTCTTCCAGAGGACCCAGGTTAGGTTCCCAGTACCCACATGGTGGTTAACAACTGTTTGTGACTCCAGTTCCAGATGATGTAAGACAAATAAGCCCTTTCCTCCCCAAGTTGGTAGTGGTCAGTGTGTTTTGTCACAGCAATGGAAAAACAAACTAGGATACCTGTGCTCCAGCTCCTGCCTCCATGTTCCTACCTTGGGCTCCCTGATGAACTGTAACCTGGGAAATGTAAATGTAATAAACCTTTTCCTCCCCAAGTTAGTATGGGTCAGAGTGTTTTGTCACAGCAATGAAAAAAAACAAAAAACAAAAAACAAAAAAACAAAAAAACAAAGACATGATTCTTAGGCCTTTGGAATTGGTTTACTGGAGATATATGAAAGAATTTGGAAGTGGAGATTAGAGAACTGCTAGAATGCTGTAATGTCTGTTTAATGGAGAATTCTGGTGGGAGTTAAAGAAACAATGCCTGTGGAAACACAGATTTTAAAGATGGTGCTCATGAGGTTTCAGATATGAACAAGGACTATTCTGGGAATTGGACTGGAGACAGTTCTGGCAAAGAATCTGGCTATGTTCTCCCTGTGTCTTTAAATGTTAAGTGAAGCTGAATTTTAAAGAATATACTAATTTGGTGGAGATTTCAAGATAGGATAGCACTCAGAATGTCATGTGGTAATAATTGTTTTTAGTCAGATTTACAGTAAGAACCCAAAGCAAAAAGCAGAGCATAAAGATGTGAAAAATGAACAGTTTGACCAGGAAAAGATCCTGTTTAATGCAGACAAAGCATGAACAAAGCAGCTTACAGTGCTTAAAGAGCTTAACATGAAGGCCCATACCAACTGAATCAGACAAAAACCCAGCACAGAACGAGGGAACCCTAGCCAAGAACTATTGGCAACTGACAGGTGAGGGAGAATAGATCTTCTTAAGGGAGTGACTCTAGATAGGCTGACTAGACTTCAGTGGATGAACTTGTACCGAGAACATCTGGGTACAAATGCTTGATCGGATAGGACTTAACATATATGACAGAATGCATGAAATCCGGTGGGGTGGGGGTGGGGGGGCTATTGGAGGCACGGATGGTGGAGGGGATCTAAATTTGATTAAGATCTATTATAAGAAATACACAAAACAATAAAATATTCTTTTGAAGAGATTAGCAGAATTAAAAAGAAGGGGACCCAAAACTTACAGTTGGGGAGCTCACACCCCTGAGGTTAACCCTCTACTATTATTCTGCTAAATGGAGTTAGTATCAAACTGCCCTCTGAATTTGTATCTCTCTACCCATAGGTAAGTGCAGCTCTCAGACCTCATCAGAGAAGTCTCTTTGTGCATTGAATAGTAGTTAACACAGAAACTCACAACTCTTCAAAGTGATGAGAATAAATGTCTGTGGAGTGCTCAGCCATATGGAAGATTTATACCACCCTCCCTCCCTCCAATGCTCAGAACCATTGTAGAAGAGGTGGTAGAAAGAGCTAGAGGTCTTGGAGGAACCAGAACAAAATAGCATTTTCTGGACATGACATTGGGAAACAGTGTCTTTTGGACATGAGAAGATAGCTGTATTCATTAATTCACAGCAGCTGTGGTTGCCTGCATAAGATCAAGCCAGTTAACACAATATCTACATAAGATCAAGCCAGTCAATATTCTAGGAGTGGAAAGGGGTTCATGAGCCATCACCCTTAACTGTGGCACTATGGGCAGTTGATGGCTGCTAGAGGAGGGAGAGTCAGTTGTCTTTAAAAGTGTGACTCTTGGTAGGTCAACCATGCTCCAGTGGGTAGTCCCACACCCAGGAATATGTGGGCAGTACAACTTGGAGTTGATGGGTTATATATAAAAAAAGGACATGAAGTTGGAGTAGGGGGTTGGATCTGGGAGGAGTCAGAGAGAGGATGGGGGGAGTGAATATGATCAAAAACATTGCATGAAATTCTCAAAGAATTAATTAAAACATTTTTTTAACAAAAAAGTGACCCACTTTGCAATGGAACAGCAGAAATGAGGCCCTTTTCATTGAATACCCCAAAGTAAAAATACAAACTCAGTTTGACTACTTTCAATAGAACAGAAAGTACCTGAAAAGAGCCTCTAGGACACCCTGCTCAAAGAGGGCCACCTAGAAATGTGTTCCCCAAGTTCTTCCATGCACACACTCAGAGGCCACTGATGCCATGGTCCAAAGGAGCAGGATTACAACTTGAGTTGGCAACAGAACTTGGTGTTGTCCATAAGGTGCTGGTTTTCCAGGCTGTAAATGGAAGTTACAGAGTCATGGGGGCTTACACCAAGGTTTCAGAGTAAAGCCTCTGAGGAAGGCAGTATGCAGCAGGGCTGGATTCCCTTCAGGAAGCCCTGGAGAAATCTATGTATGAGGCTTTGAGGGTGAAATCCACATTGCAATGGAGACCCTAGGATGCTCCAAGAATGTGGTATATCTGCTGTGGAAAGCTGCAGGCACCATAGGGAGCTGGCCCAAGGGCTATGCCCACATGTGCTGAAAATGATAGCGCTATAGAGGCAGGGCTGCTGAAGCTATTCTAGTTCACATCATGCCACCACATGCCCTGGATCCTGGACATGGAGCTTCAGGGTTTAATGCTTGCCCTGCTGGATTTGAGTCTTGCTTTGGTCTGATCTTTCTTTGGAAGCCTCCTAGTCTTCCCTTTTGGAAACAGAATATTTATTCTGCACTATTTCATATTGGAAGTGTGTAACTTAATTTCTTTTTAACTTAAATCTTTAATTTTTTCATTGTTTTTCAGAATTTTATACATGTATACAATGAAATATGATCATGAATACCCCCATTTTCCCCTCCAACCTCTCCATATCCCTCCATCAAGCTCCCCTCCATCATCATATCTTTTTTTCTCATGACCCACTAAATCCAGTTAGTGCTGCCCGTCTGTGCTTGGGTGTGGAGCCATTTGTTGGGGCATGGGAAACATAGAATTTTCTTTGAGTCTCAGAAGAAACTTTGGACTACGGACTTTTTGAACAGTGTTCAGACTGTGGGGACTTTTGAAGTTGAACTGAAACATGTTGCTCTATAAAATGGCCATAAGCCTTTGGGGGCCAAGGATAGAATGTTCTGGCTTGAATGTGAAGTATTCTTCACAACCTCATGCTGTGAGCACTTGTTCCCTAGCTTATGGTGCTGTTTTGAATCTTGCAGAGTCTTTGGGAGGTGGGGCCTGACTGGCAGAAGTAGGTCGCTATGGCAAGGTTATACCTGACCCTGGTTCTGGTCCAGCTCTCAGTTTCCTGACTTTCCATGTGAGAAGCTGCCAGCATACTTTCATGACCTTGAACTCCTTCATGACTCCCCCTGCTATTGTGACTGAAATTCCTCTGAAACTGTGAGCAAAAACAAACCTTTCCCCAAGTTGTTTCTGTCAAGTATTTTGGTCACAGATGCAAAAGTAACTAGTATAGTGGGTCAGAGAATTTCTGGCCAGCTAAAGTTTTTGCTGATCTGGTAGCAGACAAGGCAGGTATTATGGTTTGAATCTGAAATGTCCCTAGAGAGTCTATGACTTGCCCTGAGGAGAGAGTTATAAGCCAGGAAACACGGAAGAAAACAAAACATACACATGTTAATCATAATGTCATAATCATCCTGTATGGTGTGACATGGGGACACATTGGGCTGAACAATAGGAGAAAAATGGGCTGCCATAATGACATGACCTGGTTTCCAGTCACAGCTCCCACCTAAAGCACTAGTCTTGAGCTTTGTTCTCAGCTGTAAAATAGGAAATAGTAATGTTATTAGGGTATGTTTCAATTTCCTTTCCTGTTGCTGTGATAAAATACCCTGACGAAAGCAACTTAGAGAGAAAGAAAGGGTTCATTGACCCACAATTCTAGGTTTAAGTCAGGGTGACAAGAACTTGAAGCAACTGGTCATAGGACGTCCACAGTCAAGAGCAGAGAGCAGTGAGTCAATGTATATGCTAGTGCTCAGTTTGTTTTCTCTACTCACTCATACAGTTCAGAATCCCCTTCCTAGGGGATGGTACCACCCACAGTGGGTAGACTTTCCCACCTCAATCAATGGTAATGGAGACAATCTCTATATATATGCCTACAGACCAATCTAATCAAGACTCCCTTCCCAGGCGATTCTAGATTGTGTCAAGTTAATAATCAAAATTAATCATCACACTATTATAATCAGATGACTTTATTTATGAAAATAGCTACAGGGTACCTAACACATATAAGTGCTTAATGCTCGACAGTTCATTAATTTCATCTATCCACCCACCCATTAATCCATCAGTCCATCGATCCATCCATCATTCCTTCCATCCACCTGTCCATTTGCTTATGTTCTTTCAGCCTCCTTCTGTTTGCAGTCTTATAGTATCATGACCTACAGTTACACAGTGCTACTCAGACACAAGGAACTACAACCAGAAGAGAAAATTATTCTATTACCTCATTAGTAATGACTAATTGCTAGGTATTAGCTACAAAGAACAATGAATAAATATAACTTCTGAGTTCAAAACTGCCAATTGCACAATAAAAGGATAGTACCCTCCCAACAGTTGCTAAAGCTTCTATAGGTATTGTTTAATTCATTCATCAAAAGAGTCTTATGAGATCAGAGGGCAGGTGTTGTTCCTGCTTTACCGGTGATAAGGCAAAAAGTTTGGCCTAGAAGCTTATATTTTCCTAAATGGGTGGTCTGGGGCAGAATCAGGACTGAAAGCCAGGTTTCCTAATCTCAGGAGCATTAAAGCAGGTCATTTATTTACAAATAGCTAAAAACATCTTAAAACGAGTAGTTGGGCAACACAGAAGGCTAAAGAAAGCAAAAGTAATTCTCATCTTTCCAAATTTCTTTTATATTAATGTATGTGGACTCAGATGAGCGTACATTATTGTAGTGTGAATCCCCTTTTATTCTATATAAACGTTTTCATTATACACTAAGAGATTTACTTTAGTGGAATTCACAGCAGGTTTGAGTTCCTTGTTCCTTGTCTAGAGGTTTTATTTAGGGAATTCTAGATTAGCAGGGTAGACAGAATCCCTGTAAACATTTCAGATGATTCATGAGTATGGACACAAGTCATAAACTACTGTGAAAGTCCACTGAAACTGCACATCCAGTATCTGTCTATAGATTTCTCATTGCAGCTAACAAGCATGAAGTGGAGCTAGCTTTTGTCTTTCTCTCTGCACAGCCCTTCATCTGTGTCCACTCTGTCCTAACCCTTCTGTCTGCTTTAGTCTAGAAACAAGATTGAGGGGAGGATTCCTATAGCACATCTATTTAAATTATATTTATGGACTAAAGAGGTGATGCTGATTTAGGACATAATACATTTTTAGCAAATACCATATTAAGAAAATTTTTATCATTGACATGCTTTAGTCTACTAGGAATATAATTAACTTCTTTGGGTTAGGGTGCTCAGCTGCATGTTGAGCAAGCTACATGATCCATATCCTTTACCAATGTTTCTCAGTCCATAGTATGCTTCAGAGTCCCCCAAAAGGTTTTTGAAAGCATAGATTGCTGCTGCCCCCGACCCCAAGTTTTTAATTTTGAAGCAAGTCCTGGAAATTTGTATTTCTGGTAAGTTCCCAGGTGATGCTGGTGTTGTTGGTCCAGAGATCACACTTTGGGGGCCCCTGACCTACACAAAACTTGTGAGAACATGCACTCAGCTCTAAAATTTGAAGTAACAACTGATTCTTTTCAAATTCCTCTTTCCCCCCCCCAATTCCTCTTCTTAAATTGAATTATATTACAACTCAGCGTTGACCCAGAAAGATGGCTCAGTGGGTAAAGGCTCTTTGTTATCAAGCCTGATTACCTGAGTTCGATCCTTGGGACTCACATGGTGGAAGGAAAGGATTGACTTCTGCAAGTTGTGTATCCCTCTCCCTCAAATAAATGTAATAAAAATATGTAGGTGGTGTCACCCTGAGATACATTTTCAAACTTTTGTATAATTAAAATCTATTTGGGAGGGGGACAGGACAAGGTAAAAATTTACAATATATATATTCAAGAGAATGTTATAATAGAACCCATTTATTGTACAATGAATATATGCAAAAATAATCTATAATTGTTTCTTCAGAAGACACTCTTGTGGTAAGAAAAGTGAGCAGCAGACCCAAAGGTCCATGTTCAAACCCCACAGACAGAGCTGAAGGAAGCACCAGGATCTATCCAGGGCAGCATGGCCAAGCACTCTCCTCCTCTAGTCGACCACATTGGGACTAGCTTTAAAATAATCATGGAAAATGGATGACAGAGATAGAAAGGAAGATATAGTACCTGCCTTTTATCTGCAGAGAACCCCCACAGATACCTGAAACCTCAAACAGTTGAGGATTTAGAACTTTTCCCCCTATTTTGTGTACTAGTCTGCTTTCTGTTGCTAAAGACACAGACTTGGCAGGTTTTAAAGAAAAGGACTTCATTTGAGCTCATGGTTTTGGTCTGAGGCCAAGGGGCAAAATCTTGTGATGACCTGCTTCTTGGCAGCGTCCTGAGATTGCACAGGAGACACACGAGAGACAGAGAGTAGGTGTGTATATGTGTCTCCTCTGGTCTTGCTCCCTTTTCCTTTTCTGACTTCATTCTAATGACCTTAACCCTAATCACCTCCCAGATACCCCACCTCCACATATCATAACTGGATTAAGTTTTCTTCCTCTTAACACTTTACGGAAGGGATTAAATTTCAACATATGAATCCTTGATAGATATATTAAAATTATATCCAAACCAAAACAGCATGCTATAATAAAGTTTAATTCATAAATTAGACACAGTAAGAGATTAATAGTAATAACTAACAATAAAATAGAATAATTACAGCATTACAATGTAATAAAATTGTCAATATCACTATATTTGTGTTTGGGGGCCATTATTAAGTAAAATAAGTGTTGCTTGAACACAGCACCACAACACTGCAGCAATCTGTCTAATACTTGAGACAGCCATTAAAGTGACTAATGAGTGGAGAAGGCTTACAGGAGGATAGCATACCCAACATGGAAACACTGGACAAAGGGATTCATATCCCAGGTGAGATGGACTGGGATAGTCTAGGACATCATTGCACTGCTTAGGACAGTGTGTAATTTTAACCACAAGAATTCTTTATTTCTGGAATTTTCCATGGAACATTTTCAGACTGTAGTTAACTGGAACTTTGGGAAGCAAAATCATGGGTGGAGGAGGCTATACTGGATTATAATTCTCTAAAGTATCTCTAGATACAGCCTTTTCTAATCTCTTCTTCCTTGAGGGAAAGAGTAAAGTTTTTATTTTTTATGTGTATGAGTGTTTTGCTGTACGTAAGTGTACCTGTTCATTTCGCTCAGGAGGCTAGAAGTGGGCATTGGATTCCCTGGAACTGGAGTTACAACGGTTTTTAACTGCCATGTGGGTCCTGGGAACTAAACCTGGGTCCTCTGGAAGAGCAGCCAGTGCTTTTAACTGCTGAGTCATCTCTCCAGGTTCTCCCCCCAGTTTTTTTTTTTTTTTTAATTAAAGACTATTGATAATGATCTTTTAGGTAGGATTCAAATGAGGGACACATTATCTGACCTGAGTCTACTATTTATGGGATAAATGTGTAGGTCAAAAGGTGGGGGGAATTTCCTGGAGGCTTCCTGAGGTTGCTTGTCTTATTTTGATTACAAATCATCCTTAGAGTCATAAATGAAGGAATAGGGACGGCCTATTTGCTCTTTAAATAAAGTAAGCAGCTGACCAGTCTGCACACAAACCCAGATCAGGGGAAGCCTGGAGTTGAAATAATGGCAGGGGCCCAGCCTTGTCTCTGCTACTGTAGCTGTGGGGTCTTGACTTCTTTTATTTGTTAATTTAGAAGAAAATAATTTGTAGGTCTCTTTATTGATCAGGCACATGACTTAAGAAAAAGAAACTTAGAGTCTTTCCTGTTAACCTAACTCCTTTGCTGTCAAGGTGGGCCATGTGGGACCTGCAGGGATCCTGCAGGGCTCTGTGACTCTATGGTCCTTGTTTTTCTTCTGGTAGCCACTGCACATGTGCCTCTCCCTCAGTGCTAACCTTATTCAGTGCATACTCCTGGCAGTTGTGGCCATCCCCTGAGGGTGACCTTCCCTGCTTCAAGGTGTTTTGAAAACCAGAGGAAATTAAAAAGCAAAAGGAGTCTGAAAGCTGCTTCATTGGCCTTGAGATGTCAAACACATGGAGTCATTTTCAAGATCTTTGCTTACTGGCAGCATCCCCTGGCAGAGATGAAAACAGTGCTTACAGCATCTTACTTCATTCATTTTTACCCTTTTCATAATGAACCAGCAATACAATTCAAGACAGCATTACAAGGATAAAACCCTGTAGTGATCACAAGCCCCTGACAAAGCCTCATATATCTGTTTGCAAAAGGAATTTTCAACTATTTGTTATTATTAATTATTATTGCTATTTTACATGTATGAGGGTGTGTATTGCCTGCATGTGTGTAAGTGCATCTATGTAGTGCAATGCCCATGGAGGTCAGAAGAGGGTGTCAGATCCCCTGGAACTGGAGTTGCTTATGGATGGTTGTTAGCTGCCATGTGGGTGCTGGGAATCTAACCCAGGTCCTCTGTGTAAGCAGTCAGTACTCTTAACTGCTGAGCCTTCTCTCCAGCCCCAGGTTGTTGAATCTTGAGTTAAGAAAGCTTTCCTCTCAAACTGGAACAAAAAAAAAAAAAAAAAAGTTTTCTGTGAGGGATTTGAAGGACAGGAAAGCCCC
>NW_008339923.1:8313414-8322937 GCF_000622305.1 Nannospalax galili
TCTCCTTTTCCCTGTACCTCCCGCTCCCTAAGCAAGATCATGGACCCTTCCCCCTTCTGAAGTAAATCCCAAGGTCTGGGACACCTTGGACCCAGGACTGGCCTCTCATCACACTCCTATCCACATTTCCTTGAAGGACCCCTCCCTATTTCCCAGCAGACCCCAATACCCAATTGCACTCAAACACCGCTGTCTATGGACTTAAGCCCATAATTCAAAGGTTTATGAGAGCTAACCTCCTTAAACCCACTCACCATATAACACTCCCATTCTTCCAGTCCTCAAGCCTGACAGCTCTTATCATCTGGTCCAGGATCTCTAGCTTATTAATTCAGCAGTTATTCCCATTCACCAAGTCTTTCCTAACCCCTATACTCTCCTTTCTCATATCCCCTCTTCCACCACCCACTTTACTATCTTAGACCTTAAAGATGCTTTTTTCTCAATACCCTTACACCCTGACTCTCACAACCTCTTTGCATTCACCTGGGAGGACCCTGACACTGGGATGGCTTCCCAACTAACCTGGACTGTCCTGTCCCAGGGGTTTTGAGATAGCCCTCACCTCTTTGAACAAGCCCAGCCCAGGATTTAACTTCCCTAGACCTTAACTCCTCCACCATCCTACAATATGTAGATAACTACTTCTTTTCTCTCCATCTCTTTTAGTCTCCAAGGCCCACACAATCAAACTCCTTAATTTTCTGGGGTACAAGGGATATAGGATATCTTCAGCTAAGACTCACCTTTCTCTCCCTCAAGTCAAGTACTTGGGGTTACTTCTCACACCTACATCCCACTGTTTATAGATAGGACAAATTACCTAAGGTCTTTAAAGTCCCCCACAACCAAGGAGAAAATTCTGTCTTTCCTAGGCATTGCAGAGTACCTGCGCACCTGGATTCCTAATTTTGCCCTCTTGGCAAAGTCGCTCTGTGAAGCCTCTAAAGGAAGCTCCTCTGAGCCTGTTGACCCCTTAGGGCTTATTACAGCAGCATTCCACACTATCCGGGGAACACTCTAAAGGCATGAGCTCTGGCTCTCCCTAACCTGGAATGTCCATTTCTTCTCTACACAACTGAAAATAAGGGCCAGGCATTAGGGGTTTTGAGACAGACGAGGGGTCCCACCTTTGCCCCAGTAGGTTATCTCTAAAACAGCTTAACACCACCATCTGGGACTGGCAACCTTGTCTCTGTGCTCTGGCCACTACTGCTTTTCTGGCTCAACAGTGACTTAAGCTCACTTTGGGTCAGCCCATCTCTGTCCTTTCCCTCCACCAGCTTAAGTAACCCACACGTCTCTTACCAATCTAGCTCCCTCTAAGCTACAACTCTTCCATGTCACGTTTCTCTAAAAACCCCTCACCCACCCTTGATTCCTGCCCTCCTCTCAATCCAGCTTCCCATCTCCCTTCCAGTCAACTGCTCACTCACTCCTGCTTGGAAACTCTTCAGGAACTCTCTTACTGGGATCCCTAATTCCCCCAAATCCTCTACCAAACCCAACCCTAACTTGGTTTATGGATAGAAGTTTAACTCTCACCCCAACAGTGCCCCACAGGCCATAGTATCTCTCACAGATGCCATTGAGTCAGGATCCCTACCACTTGGAACCACGTCACAAAAAGCCAAACTTGTGAAACTCACCAGGGCCGTAATTTTAGCCAAGGATGACCTCTTCCTCCAGGATCCCTCCCCTCTATATGACTATTTACCTGCCTTCACTCTTCGAAGGAAACTCCTCAGGGAACATGCTGACCAGGTTATTCTCCAGGCTTCTAAAGGCCAAATTGACCACCCACTTCAACCTGGAGATCACGCCTACTTGTGGGTTCACACCCAACAGAAAAGAATGAAGGAAACCCTCCAACCGCATTGGTCCTCACCTGGTGATCCTGTCTACCCAGACAGCAGCCAAGCTCTGGAGACAACCTGGTTGGATTCATCTCCAAATTAAACTGGCCAAGGAACACAGCAAGTACCAGGCCACCAGTATTGAGTCTCTTAAATAAAAATTTTGAGGACCCCTCCCTTAACACCCATCCAGGAATTGAGTTTTCTACTGACCTTATGTCTATTCTTCCCTCTAAACCCCACCTCAGCCATTCCCCACACCTACCCACCATGTTTCTATAAATTTAAAATGAGACAAAGTTAATATATAGATAATCTTAAAATTTCTAAGGTTGTAGCTTAGTCAACTAGTCTAAGGATGTCTAGTCAAGGTTTATTTAAGGATGTTGCCCAATCTCTATCTACATAGCACATGGTAATTAAAAGTACCAGACTGGTGTAACTAACCTTGTTGGGTGTTTAATAGCCAAACTTTAAGGCCTATATTAATCTGGTCAGAGGGACTTAAAAGGACAAATTTTTGTTCCTGGCCCTCCAAGGTCAAACAAGATCCAGGGGTTATGGCGCATCTCTCGAAATGTCTTGTAACTTTGGTGAGTCACCTCTCCTCTTGTTCAGGGAGGCCATGGAGACCCCAGAAGATGGACTTGAACCAGTATCTAGTCTGCAAAGAGGAGGGTCAACACAGAGGAAACATTTCCTCCATGCTTTCAAGCAAAGCCCTGGTCAAGCTAGACCTTTTGACTTATCTTCACGTACATGGGACTGGTAAAAGAAAAGCCTGAGGAGCCAGGGGCTCCCTCCAAGCCCATGTGACCCCTGAGGTCCAAATCCTCATACGACCGTAAGAGTAAAAATTGATTGGTTTATTTGGGCTAACAGTATGGTCTTAAACACCCAAAAGGAAAGTATAACCAAAAAATTAAAGTCATCAGTATATTTTAAGGGTTCAGGGGATTATACAACCCTACATTAGACATAAGTTCTTATGTTATTTAGACAATTATCTCTCATTGATGATTTTGTTCCTAATAAGGTGACACTACTCAGATGTCAGACTTCAAATCTTGGTCTACAATACTGTAGTGCCCACCTACAGCTAAGGGAGGCAGCCCACTATTGTTCTAGCCAAAAAATTAAATGATGGCTAAATTCGTTTTCTCTCCCTATCTAGAAGCCTTTGACAGGTAACTGACATTGATTCTAGCCACTCCAACAGCTATCAAAATGCCTGAAAACAAATCCTGAGTCCATCACTCTCGAGTTCACCCCTGGCAGAAGAAAAAAAAAAAAAAAAAAGAAATAAAGAGCTCTTACCTTGGTGCTAACCATTGCTCCTTGCCTCTTCAGATATTTTCAGGACCAAAATCCCAAAACTAACTTACTATCGTATTAATTTTAATCAGTTGTTACTTTCCTTTCCTCCACATGTATACAAGCGCCTGCCAACCATCGAGGACCCTGTTGAGATGCATGAAGAGGGAACCCCCCGCTGTCTGATCTACCCCTAATCCAGCCTCCTCCCATGTCAACCCTGTCCAGCAGGAAGTAGCAAGACCACAACAGAGCCCCCATCCTATAACACAAAAGGCCGGAATGTTAAGGTTCAAATAGCCCCACCCCCTCACCAACAGGGCCTCACAAGCCCCTGAGAAAAGGGAACTGAGTTGATAAGCACCCTAGTCTTTGAAGTCAAGAGAAGCAGACTTTCTCCACTGTTTGGCTAACACAGCAGGTTTCCCCTTTGATCTCTAAAGAGGATAGGTTTTAACAGTGCTGCTCTCCCACTTCCCCCCACCCAACTTAAAAAAAAATCTTCCTGCCTTCTGCAAGAAGCAGAAGTCCCCCCCCCCACCTCTTAAAAAGATCCCAGCTCATGACCCGAGGCAGACATTTTCCCTGCCCAGAAGGGAATCTGTCCCATGTGTTCCTTTGTTAATAAACTCTATTCTGATGGAGTTTTATCCGTGTCCTGGTGCTTCCTCCTGATCAGCTGGATTCATCACAGGCTACTTTATCTATCACTCTGCAAGAGCAGTCAGTGCTCTTAAACACTGAGCCATCTGTCCAGCCCCAGAATTTTCAGCTATTAAAAAAATTGTTGTATATGTATTGTGTTTGTTCTTGTATGTCAAGGTCAGAGGTTGATGTTGAGTGTCTTCCCCTATCTCCATCTTATTTTTTTAAAAAATATTTTGTTTATTATTTTTATTTTATGTGTATGCATGTATTGCCTGTGTGTAGGTAAGTGCACCCATGTCGTGCAATGGTGGAGGACAGAAGAGGCTGTCAGATCCTCTGGAACTGGAGTTATGGACAGTTGTTAGCTGCCATGTGTGTGCTGGGATTCGAACACAGGTCTTCTGCAAGAACAACCAGTGTGCTTAACCACTGAGCTATCTCTCCAGACCCTCCTGGAGCTCACTGAATCATCACAGGACTAGCTGGCCAGCAAGCCCCAGCAGCCCTCTTGTCTCTGCCTCCCTAGTGCTAGGATTGTAGGCATACATCTGTACCCAGCTTTACATGGGTGCCAAGGGTCTTAACTCAGGTCCTCATGCTTGTGCAGCAAGCACTGTACCAATTGAGCCATCTCCTCAGAGCTAAGAATTTGCAACTATTTTAAAGAATTATTAATAATTTTCTTCCTGTGATGTGTTAGCTTTCAATGACTGTAACAAGTACCTGAGACAGTCAACTTAAAATGAGGAAAGGTTTGTCTTGACTCACAGTTTAGAGATTTTAGTCCAGGATTGATTCCATTGTCTCCGGCCTGTCCATTCAAGGAAGCATGTCATGGGAGAAGCATGTGATGAACAGAACCACCCCTCTCATGGCTAGGATGGCAAAGAAAGGAAAGGAAGCACTGGTGCCTTGCATCCCCTTAAAAGGCACATCTCCAATGACCAAAACCACTTCCCATTAGATCTCACTTCTTAAAAGTTTCTACCACCTCCCAATCTTGTCATCCTGGGGACTAAGCTTTTAGCATATGGGCCTGTGTCTGGTGCATGCATATGAGTGTCTGATGGTATGGAGAGACCAGAGCAGAACGTCAGGTGTCTTCCTCTCTTGCTTTCCTCCTACTCCCTTGAGACAGGGACTCACACTGAATAGGAAGCTTGCAGTTTTGGCTAGTCTGGCTGGGCAAAAGGTATATCCTGGGATATACCTGTCTTTATTGCCCAATATTAGGTTACAGGCACATGCAGCCATGCCTAGTTTTGTATGTGGGTGCTGAGAATTTGAACTCGGGTCCTCATGCTTGTAGAATAAGAGCTCTTATCCCCTGAGCCATCTCCCCAGGCCTCTGGAAGACATTTAAGATTCAAATTATAGCATAGGGCAATGGCTCCTTCTTCAATTTTGAAAACAAAACAAACAAATTTTCTCTTGAATTAATCATGGAATGATCATTATACGTCTTAGGTGTTCTCTGTTCTTGGAAATAAAAATCTTGATTTCTTTCTATAAAAAGAAAACATTAGTGGAGGCACAATTAGGGAGAAAGATGCAAAATTCCAAATCCTTAAATTTTAGGAATTGTGACATTTTAGCAAATTCTTTTGTATATAGTCAACTCAGCTGATTTGCGCACAGTTTTAATGAAACAAGACCATGGATTTAATCCTTTTATTGGATCTGTGCTATGCCATAGCTGCGAATTCCTCTTTATGTCATGCAGCAGATGATCCTTAAAAGGGCCCAGTAAGAACTTGAGGCTACAGCAGGCAGACCTACTAGGAAAGTTTGGGAAAAGAACCAAAGTGCATTGTGGTGGTGGATTAGTAGTAACTCGTTTTGTTAAAAAAAAAAAAAAAGATAGTCAAGAGGTTACCAATCATTGTAGATAATGAAACAAGAAGCAGAAAGTCTCTTGATGTGAATCTATATCAAATCCTGCAGTAGCGAGTCCACATCACGACTGATAATATATTTCTTGTTTTTTCACTTTCCAAACAAAATGAATCATTGACAAAGTGAAGTGGGTTATTATTATCTGTATGAATTCTCTCCAGAAAAACCAGGGTGACAAAGTAGAGAGAGAATATGTTTGGCTCGGATATAATCCAGTTGTAAAACCTAAGTTCCAGTTTATTGCAAATATAAGGGATAAGAGGCAGGTTCAACAGCATCTGGGAAAAACAGCCAGTTCTAGAAAGTGATGTCAATGTCAGCATTAAAAACAGGGGGAGGGATTGGAGAGATAGTTCAGTGGTTAAGAGCACTGACTACTCTCGCAGAGGACCCAAGTTTGAGTCCCAGCACCCACATGATGGCTAATAACCGTCTGTAACTCCAGGTCCAGGGGAATCTAACACTGTCTTCTGACCTTGTGGGCATTGCATGACATGGGTGAACCTACCTGCATGCACATAAAATAAAAATAATAAAATATTTTTTAAAAACCAGTTAACTTGAGCTCCATCTCTGGAATCCACATAAAGACAGGAGAGAAACAACTTTACAAAGTTGTCCTCTGACCACCACACATGCACCATGAAACACAATAATAATAATGATAATACATTAAAAATATATGACTGACCATATATAGGAGTATTGTGGCCTAGCGATATTAACAGGAAATTAACCACCACAGTGCTTAAAGATCAGCTGATAAGATAGTTAATGTTTTACTCTGTAGAATTCCATGCAATTGCACAGAATGACCTGGTACTGATTATAGTCAGTCATTTGAAGTCACAGCTTTCCACCCAGCAAGAAATATTTAGGGATTAAAAAGCAGTTTAATATTATTGATGTCTTATAACTTCTGATATGAAACTTATCCTCAAAGAGAATTAGTGAGTGCTTTATTTTCCATGTTAAAATGACTATATGAACCACAGGAACAAGGATCTTTCTGTCTCTTTACTAATGTAGTCCTGGCAACTAAAGCAGTGCCTGGCAAAAGTTGGGCACCAGGAAATATTAATGAATGAACGAATTCATGATGCTGGAACTGAGTAGAGACAGAAAGTGCAACTGGAAAAATGCAATTAGCATATCACATATAAACTTTCTATGACAAAATTTGGCATCACACACATAGAAGAAATTCCACTTCAAAGTAATCTGAAATATTTCATTTCTTGACTGGTTGTTTAGAGATCAGCTTTATTGAGGTAGGTATTGTAAATAAAATATGAAGATCACGTACATATCTATTCTGCATGGAATCCTTCACATGGGTGGAACAGCATACTAAACACTGAAATAATTAACTGTATCTATGGAGAATTCTCAGTGGAACCAGCTCTAGGGTTTAACAGGAGGCAACTGCATTGGCTACAGAACTGCCTTTTTCAAAATATCACCCCTACCACACCTCAGGGTACCAGAAGTCTAAAGTTCCGCTATTAGAGGTGTATTCCTTCCAGTCTTGAGAAGAATTTAAGTTTCCAGAATTCTCAATGAAAACGTAATTACAAACTTGGTAGTAGAATGGACATTTTTAAAATTTTTATTTAATTTTTTAAAAATTGTATTTACTGCTCTCTCCGACCCGCAGTCCTCTCTCTCCAGGGTAAGTCGATCATGCCCTCCGTGCCTTGACTCCCCCAGTCTCATTCACCCTCCCATCTACCCCGCTGGTCTCTCCTCCTAGTCTGGGTCCTGTCCCATTCCTTGTCTTGGGGCCCCCCACACCTGGGGAACCACCACTGCTTCCTGATCCTTTGCATCCAGACCAACTTAGTTCCTTCTTGGGTCCCCAGGAGCACTCTGGGCCTGGTCTGGCCCTCACCTCCCTCTGTTTCCCTGGGCCTGCACAACCCACAGGCCTCTTTCCTGGACGCCAGGGCTGACCTTTTTTCTCCCTGATCCTTTGCATCCAGATCAACCCAGCTCCTCAGTGCAGTACCCAGGGGCTCTTGGGGCCACCTCCCGCCCCCATCTTCCTTTGCATCTCTGGGTGGCACGGCCACCAGCTGCCCTAGACCACACCTTTCCTGGGCCCTGCTCCAAGTCCAGTCCAACCCCCAAATTCCTGAGGCCAAAATCTTTCCTGGAGGGATCCAGACCTTAGGAGAAAGCTATATCAAGAATGTAAACAGAAATGAGAAAGACAGGAATCAATACTCATCTTTCATTAATAACTGTAAATATTAACTGACTGAACTACCCAGTCAAAAGACACAGACTAGGTGAATGGATTAAGAAACAAAACCCATGTTTTGGTTGTCTGTAAGAAAGTCATCTCACTTTCAAGGACAGATTGTGGCCGCCCCTCCACTCTTCCAGTGCTAGGTGCTGTGTCCAGGCTCCGCTCCTCTGCTTCGGGGGCGCCCCCTGCAGCTGCTCTCCGTTCCATGGTGCTGATCACACGGGCACTGCCCTTCGCTCCTCGCTGCTGTGGTCGCTCCTCCACTTGCCAGGCGCTTCTGCACGCCCTGCAATGCCTCTGATTGTTGCTACTTCTGTCCGGTCTGGGACCCCAGGGCTGGTGAGGAGACTGTGTCAGTGGAGCCGCATTCAGACACAGGAGACCAGGCTCGTTGACACAGATCCAGTTTATTGCAGAAGGGCACAAGCTTATATAGGGGTTGGGGTCCAATCAAGAAGTTACAACTCGGATCTTTGGCAGGGCTGTGTCCTATCATGACATCATGAGTCAGACACCTCATTAGCATAATGGGTTTCTGGTTACTTAGGTTCTGGTTTCCTTATGGGGCCTGGTTTCCTGGGAACCACATGACCCAGTCTGTCTAGGTGTTGCAATTTGGGCTCTCAAGGGTGGTAATTAGGGAGTGGCGAGCTCTAGGCATCAGTCTCATGATCTGCCAATGGGAACAAATGTCACAAGGCAACTCAAGACACTTGAAAACCAACAGCAAATGAAACCCAAACCCAGCAGACAAGAAGAAATAACAAAAAATCAGAGCAGAAATTAATGAAATTGAAACAAAACAATATAAAGAATCAACAATTCCAAGCTGGTTCTTTGAAAAGATAACAAGATTGACAAGCTAGCCCAGTTAACCAAAAGAAAGAAAGCACCTCCAAATCAACAAAACCAGAGATGAAAAGGGAAACATCACAACAAATATTAGAAAGACACAGAACATTATAAGGGAATACTTTGACAAAGAAAACAATACAAAGAATCATCAATTCCATGAGGTGGTTCTCTGAAAAGATAAACAAGATTGACAAGACCGCTAGCCCAATTAACCAAAAGAAAGAAAGAACACCGCCAAATCAACAAAATCAGAGATGAAAGGGGAAACATCACGACACTAGAAAGATGCAGAACATTATAAGGGAATGCTTTAAAAACCTATATGCTGCAGATTTAAAAACCTAAAAGATGTGGATGGATATCTAAAGGCATGGGAACCACCAAAACTAAACCAAGAAGAGATTAACAGCTTAAACAGACCCATAACACAATAAGAAGTTGAAACAGTAATACAAAACCTCCCGACTAAAAAATGCCCAGGACCGGATGGATTTATAGCAGAATTCTATCAGAAATTTAAAGAAGATCTACATCCAATACTACTTGAATTTCTTTGAAAAGATAGACATGAAGGGAGAACTTCCAAATTCCTTCTATGAAGCCAGCATCACTCTAATACCAAAGCCAGGAAAAGATACAACCAAAAAAGAAAACTATAGCCCCATATCCTTAATGAACATAGATGCAATAATTCTCAACAAGC
>NW_008339923.1:8322955-8323600 GCF_000622305.1 Nannospalax galili
CATACAGACACACATCAAAAGGATCATCCACCAAGATCAAGTTGGCTTTATTCCAGAGATGCAGGGATGGTTCAATATACGTAAGTCAATAAACGTCATAAATCACATAAATGGGCTCAACGACAAGCAGGTCATGGTCATCTCAATAGATGCAGAGAGAAGGCCTGTGACAAAATTCAACATGCATTTATGTTCAAAGTCCTAGAGAGAATTGGACTGGAGGGAACATATCTCAACATAATTAAAGCCATATATAACAAACCCACAGCCAACATCATTCTAAATGGAGAAAAACTGGAAACATTCCCACTGAAATCAGGAACCAGACAAGGCTGTCTACTATCTCCACTCCTCTTTAACATAGTGCTTGAAACTCTTGCAAGAGCAATAAGACAAGAGCAGGAAATTAAAGGAGTAATAATTGGAAAAGAAGAGATCAAATTATCCCTCTTTGCAGATGATATGATATATCTAAGAGATGCCAAAAATTCCACCAGAAAACTCCTAGAAATTATTAATATGTTCAGTAAAGAGACAGGTTACATAATTAACCTACAAAAGTCTGTGGCCTTTCTATATACCAATAACAAGCAACCAGAGAAAGAGCACATGGAAACACTGCCCTTCACAATAGCAGCAAAAAAC
>NW_008339923.1:8325650-8326668 GCF_000622305.1 Nannospalax galili
AGTGTCCACATGCGTAGCTAAAGGCTACATAAGAAGCAACAATGCCAGATAGGAGATACCTTCTTTTGAATTGTTGGCCAGGGTGGCCAGAGAGACTCCCAAATAGTAGCCAGCATAGAACTGGGAAAATGAACAGCAGACTATTGGAACAGATTAAAGGGGCCAATATAATTTCTTAAGTGTCCACATGCGTAGCTAAAGGCTACATAACAAGCAACAATGCCAGATAGGAGATACCTTCTTTTGAATTGTTGGCCAGGGTGGCCAGAGAGACTCCCAAATAGTAGCCAGCATAGAACTGGGAAAATGAACAGCAGACTATTGGAATATTGACATATAAAGGAATATAAAGTCTATTGACAACTGATTGCTGCTTGATGAGGAACAGCTGAACCTCCTAAAACAAAGACCTCTAGATAGGCTGACTAGATTCACCAGAAGGGCAAGTAGTGGGGAATGGCTGGGGTGCTGACAACACAACAGACAGTAGCAGGGATATCAGAGTATAAGGGCTCTAGTAGGGGGAGGGAGACTATGGGAGGGTGCCATCTGGGAAGTGGGTGTATAGTTGAATAAGATGGTTTGGGATGTTCTTTGTGATACACACAGACACACAAAAATCAACAAATTAAAAAATGTATTATATTTGAGGAGAAAGCATGGAAATTTATGTCATGTTAATTAGTGGAGGTGATAAACATTACCATTGATATCTTCCCGATGACTTTATAGGCATACACAGGCGCCAAGGATCCAAGTGCAACTGATTATGTCTAGTAATAATCAGGCATGTGCCAATATCTCAGTGTTAGTAGAAAAAAACGAGTCTTTCTGCAAGGAACAATATATTCTAAAATGAAATGGAGATCTTTTTTAAAGGTTAAAAACTCAATTTTATATCTTACAGGGCTTATACTGAGTTCAATATTGTATAACTGTGTTAATTCAACTGTGAACCTAGAAACTTGCACCCACTTGTGAAAGAGATGTACTCTTGCTCTGGAGTGTGTTACTGAAT
>NW_008339923.1:8327195-8332397 GCF_000622305.1 Nannospalax galili
TATCTTAGCTCTGGAAATTGTTATTGAATATGTCAATGCTGTTGTAATGAAATGCTTCTTCTAAGTATATGGTTATTAAATAAATAATTAAAAAACAAAAAATAAAACAAATAATAAAAATTGAAAAAAACAGGGAAAAATTGTATTTACTTAGAAGCATTCGGAATGTCAACAAAACAGCTGCAATTTTTGTTTTGCAATTACAGAGTGGTATTCAGTGAACAGAACAATTATTTTCGTACAAGCTGCACCAGAGACAACTGAGGATGAAAAAAACTACCGTCCGCATATGACTCAAAAAATAAAACAAATAATAAAAATTGAAAAAAACAGGGAAAAATTGTATTTACTTAGAAGCATTCGGAATGTCAACAAAACAGCTGCAATTTTTGTTTTGCAATTACAGAGTGGTATTCAGTGAACAGAACAATTATTTTCGTACAAGCTGCACCAGAGACAACTGAGGATGAAAAAAACTACCGTCCGCATATGACTAATCTGTGCTGTGCACCAAGAACCTGCTTTAAATTCCCACGCCAGTTTACAAGCCCCATACTGTACCAGGCAAGGTTCGTGGCTGTTGAAAATACCACCAGGACAGGGCTGTCTAAAGACACATTCGGTAGCGTGTTAACGATACAAAAAAAGACACTGTACAGTTTAAAAACAAATCTTGTTTCAATTTTTTTTCTTTAAAAGGAGTGAGTTGTGTACAGGAGGGTTAAATGCTTTATAGACAAGAAAAAATGCGCTAGAACAAACTTATTTGTCATCTTCGTCTTCTTCATCCTCCTCCTCTTCCTTCTTTTTCTTGCTCTTTTCAGCCTTGACAACCCCCTTTTTGCAGCATCAGGTTTTCCTTCAGCTCTCTAGGCAGCAATATCCTTTCCGTGTTTCTCCTTCAGCCCGGCGGCCTTCTTCTCCTAAGGCTGCTTGTCCTCTGCAGCAGTGCTGCTCCACATCCCTCCCAGTTTCTTTGCAACATCACCAACAGGTAAGCTGGGGCGCTCTCCTTTGATTTGGGGCGATACTCAGAACAGAGCAGGAAGAAAGCCGAAGGAGGCCTCTTGGGTGCATTGGGATCTTTGAACTTCTTTTTTGTTTCCCCTTTAGGAGGGATATAGGTTTTCATTTCTCTCTCATCAGGAGCCTTGTCAGCCTTTGCCCTGTCTTCAAACTTTCCTTTTTCTTTAGCAGACACGGTCTTCCACCTCTCTGAGCACTTCTTGGAAAACTCTGAGAAGCTGAGGGAAGCATCAGGTGCTTCTTCTTGTGCTCCACCCGGCAAGCTTGCACGAAGAATGCGTATGATGACATTTTGCCTCTCGTCTTCTTAGGGTCTCCTTTGCCCATGTTAGGTTGCTTTGCTCAGCAAGGCACAGAGTCACCCAGTGCTCCTCCAGCTCTCTCTTGCCCCTGCACTGTCTCTATGGAGCTCAATGTACTGCAATCATGGACATTTTAATACTTGGGTAAGGCTCAATTCTGTCTGTCTACCACTAGTTATCTAGAGGTGCTAGGTGCCTTTGCCTCGGTTATAACTACTTCCAGTTTTGATCATTTGGAAATATACATAATCAGTTCTGCTCTTACAACCATACAGGAATCATACCTGAGGGAAACAAGGGAGATGATGTTTTGTGTTCCTTTTCTTTCTCCTTCCTGTGCACTTAGATTTAGGTAAGAAATAAATTCATCCTTTTCATATTTGTGAAAAAGAAGAATAGTGTTCTGAGCTCCTGATGCTCAGAGAAGAGCAATGGCCGTGGGATGCAATGGAATGATTTTCTATGGCATGTCCATCATGACTGCTGGGATACTTGCCCATATGTGTATACACTTAATATCAAGATGACCTAAGGAATCATGAAAGAGTGCAAGCACTTCAGGGATTTGGAGATTGCTTTCAAACACCTATCAAATTTTTCTTTCATCAGTCTTTCCAAGGTCAAAACCATACTTTTCAATCCATGACCAAGTGACATATGTAACATAAACAGTTACACTGTCAGGTTTGGATAGACTATTATCATTTGATAATTTCATTACACTGAGAAATTCAGTTTTAAAAATAAGCCAGGTGGTGGTGCAGGCCTGTAATCCCAACTACTTGGAAACAGAGGCAGGAGGATCACAAGCTTAAGTCCTGCCTGGGATACAGAGTAAATTCAGGGCCAGTGTGGACCACTTGGAGAGTCTTGGACTTAAAATAAAAAGTAGGGGCTGGAGAGATGGCTCAGTGGTTAAGAACATGCACTGCTCTTTCGGAGAACTAGAGTTATATTCCCAGCACCCATGTCAGATGACTCACACCATCTGTAACTCCAGCGCCAGGAAATCTGAGGGCTCATGTACTGACCCTCCCCACATATATGTCTTAAAAATAAGAAACCAAAAGCCTTTTTCTCTGTGTTTTAACAAGATCCAACTGTTTGAACTCATCCTGTAGAACAAAGATCTCTCATGTACCATAGCCCTTCTGATAAGATGCACATTCTATGCTACATATTCACGTGCCTATAAAGCAAATTTGCTTATTAATTAGTATGTTTAACATGACTTGATGGGTGGAAACAGCTATTTTCTCCTCTTAGCTAATAATCAGTGGTTGTTATGGGAGAAATTATGCATTTTAGAAACTAATAAATCATTCAAATAATTATGTCTTCGTTATAAGTCAAGACTTTCTTTAATTTTTTAATACAATTTAATAATACAATCATGTATTTTCTTGTTATATTGTACTCACCCAAAGTCCCAGGAATTTGAGGAGCTCTCTTGTCCTGTATGCTTCCCCTCTTGCATTCCTTTTCATGCTAAGTTGTTGGTGTACCTCTGTTCTGATAGGTGGAGCTCCTGTAAGCTGCCTGTTTCCTGACAGCTCATTTCAGTGAATCAAGATGTGAAAGCACATTGGTCCATAGACCTTTGCCTATGGTCATTCAGCCTCCAGACCCTCATGGCCCTCTCTCACAAATCACCACTGTTCTCACTGACCAGTTCCCAGCCTCTGCTTCTGGGCAGTTTCAAGATTCTCATCTCTTGGAATGCTCAAAGTGGAAGTTCATAAAAAGAGAGTCTCTCCAAAAACAGTTCAAGAAATTAGGCAAGATATGGCAGTCTCCATTTCTGTAAAATAAAACCTAGGCAATCTCACAGATAAAGACTGGCACCAATGTGCCGTAACTTGGGATATCATAAACAAGCCAATTTATACCCTATATAAAAGAATATTGACTCTTGTCCTTTGAAAACATTTGATCTATTTGCCACTGATGATGATCCTTACTGATCTGTCCTCTACATTAAATTCTTTTCTGTGACATATTGCATTTGCTTCTATAAATTGGTCTCTTGCAGGTTGTGGTGGTGCATACCTTTAATCCCAGCACTCAGGAGGCAGAGGCAAGCAGATCTCTGTGAGTTCAAGGCCAGCCTGGTCTACATAGTGAGTTTCAGGACAGCTGGAGCTACAGGGAGACCCTGTCTCAAAAAGACCAAATAAATAAATAAATAAATAAAGAAATAAAGAAATAAAGTCTCTTTAAAAACTCAACTTGATAATGATACTTTACATAATTGTAGTAGCGCTTGGCTGCTCCAAGTACATAAATCACTAAGATAAGACTGCAGAAGTTTACTGAGGCATCTCTTGTGCCTCATTTAGTCCTTGCTAGTCAAGATAATGGGTCTACTGGGTACTGCATGTGTGCCCAGAACTAGTCTGTTGGGAGCAGTGCTGTAGGCCGTTGGAACCTGCCACGAGTCACAGTGGTGGGCCACCTCAAGGTCTAGAGCAAACAGTGTGAATGAGCAGCATTGTTGCTCCCCTGTGTCTTATCTGAATCGCAAACCTGAAGTGGCTCAGAGCTGGAGACAAGCGGCAGCTAGGCAGGAGAGGATGACAAAACTGTGAGGAGGGAAGGGAGGGCAGGGAAGCCGTGTGCAAATGCCCAGACGCCAAAACCACAAACTTGGGTGTTCTATAACTTATGGCTCCATTTTTTAATATCTCTTGTACTTCTGAATCTATGCATATTACAGTCAGCACCACAGTGATCCTGTGAACTGCTTTCTCTAGTACACGGGGAGAAAAAGATGAACGGTTGGCGAGGTGGAGCAGCTTGTTCAAGGCTGCAGTTGGTGACTTTGAACTCAGCTCTTACCAAATCTCTCTATTCTGACATCTTCAGTGTCTTTAATCCCTAAAGTACGACAGCATAGTGGGGAAGCAGGAAGCCGCCCACAGTTTAGGTGACACTCTACTTTTTCCTCAGCCCTCTTTCTTCTGATCCCTGTCATTTACAGTGCTCAAGCAAGACCTTGAGCTCTCCACTCAAAATTTCTGGGCCTCACTTTCCTCATCTGTAAACTTAGGGGTTGGCCTGGTGCTAGCACAGCAGCAGTCACCCCAAGGTGACCGGGTTGTGGTAGGACCCCTGCACAGTACTGCTGGGATAGACTAGGGCAAGCCACATGCCTCCACTGTGTGGCATTGCTTCTGGGTTTCTTGTTCAGACTAGATTTTTCCAGGGACTCCTGCTGGGTAACTAATTTGGAACCCCCAGAAACTGTAGAATGCAATTTAAGCTGGATAGTTGTTTATATAGCTCTTATCTTATTATTAGAAATGTATGGAACTTATTTTTAATGAGGACCCTGTACTTTGGAGCCAAAGAACTCTGTGCTGTGGTGGTGGCACAGGGCCAGAGGGATTCAGCTGTGTGGTTATGAGCACTGTGGTGCCCCTTTGCCATTGTACTTCTTCCCACACCATGCCTGTCCTTGCCTAGAGTTCAAACTGTGATGAGAGGAGCCCACTTTTGTAAGGGCCAGACTTCCTATGCTGTTGCTTAGGATTTTTAACAAGGCATGGAAAGGAAATAACTCTTCCAACACATTGCCAGGTCTGCAGAAATGAAGAAAGTACCCCAATGTGGAGTGGTTAATTTGGGGTGTCACTGTGCCTGGACTGAGGGGTGCTTAGAGAATTTGTATATCTTCACTTCAGAGGGGTCTGTGAGGATGTGTTCAGAGAGGATGGTGTGGGTCAGTAGACTGAGTGGGAAAATGTCTCACTAAATATGAAAGCTCTCTCTCTCTCCTCTTCTTTTCCTCTCTCTCTCTCTCTCTCTCTCTCTCTCTCTCTCTCTCTCTTGAGTTTTTGGGTTTTGAACATCCCAATCATGCTAGTAAAAATTT
>NW_008339923.1:8333378-8334225 GCF_000622305.1 Nannospalax galili
AGTGGTTAAGAACATGCACTGCTCTTTCGGAGAAATAGAGTTATATTACCAGCACCCATGCCAGCACCCATCTTTTACTTTAATAAAAAATTTAAAAACATACATCTGTATAATCATATTGCAACCCCCCCAGGCTTCTGCAGGGCCTTGCAAAGGCCAGTGACAGACCCTGAGTTTTAAACTTCATTCAATTTCTAGAAAGTTCATGTCTCAGATTTGAAGTTCTTGAGACCAAGAATCCATTTATTCTCTGTTCTCCTCTGAACTATGATGACTCCTGGGAGTTTTAGAATTAGAGAGAAAGAAGTACAGCTCAGATCTGGCTGCCAACTCCTTTGCTGCTCCTGGGACAGAAACCACAGAGAGATGGGAGGCAGAGGGAAGGCAGGCTGGGCAGTTAAACAGCTGTAGGAGCAGGACAGACCTGAGTGTTCAAGAATCTCCAGAGTTAATCTTGGGCAAGTGACCCTTCCTTCCTAAGCCAGAGTTTTCTCATTGAAAAAAGGGAGTGACAATCCTGACTTCAGAGGGGTGCAGTGAAAATACCTAGCATGATCGCGAACTGAGCAGTGTAAACAACCAACGTGGAAGGCCAAGACATCTGGAAACTAACACTACCTAGGTGAAGCAGCTGTGCAAAACCCACTTTCTCACCTATAACTTTAGTTCACTTTACCTCTATAACTGAAATGAAGATGGAACTGTAAGAAATGGTCTAGAGATCATGTGTATGATTTTAAGTGAGTCTGTTTTGAGTTGTAAAATGGAAGTTAGTACTGCTGTGAGCTAGCGGTCAGAGCAGGCAGCCAGATTCCAAAGGATGGGGCTAAATTTTGGTGTTAGAGAC
>NW_008339923.1:8334707-8335738 GCF_000622305.1 Nannospalax galili
TTTCTTTTAGAGCAGGGCATGATCTCTCCTACTGCCACCTTGGTTTTCAGACTCCAGTAGTTTCCAGCCTTTGAATTCTAGGACTTACACCAGCTGTCCCAGTTGTCCTCTGGGGATCTCAGGTCTTGGTCCTTTGATTGGAGGTAACACTATTGGCCTCACTGGTTTTGAGGGTGCCTACTTTTTGGGGTAAGTCATACTCCCTAATTCTACAACTCTCCAGCTCACAGATGACTGTGGTGGAAATTTTCAGCATTTGTGATTGTGTGAATTAATCTAGTAAATCCTGGTTGATATAAATGCCTGTATAGAGTGTATGTGTCTGTATGTGACATATACAAGTAGATATAACTCAAGACAGAAGGCAAGAAATATCACAAGAGGTAGAGAGAAATGTGCTGGGATTTCAGAGGTGCAACTTAGCTCAGAGCCAAAGCAGGAAGGCATGAGAAAGCAGATATTTGAACTAACTCCCCTCAATGGTGCGGAGACAATTACTTCTCAGGTTGACCATTGCTATTTGGAGCGTGTTTCCCATAGAAGCAGTATTTTGTCTAACTGGTATTTATCTGACCTCCCCTAGTCTGCCATGAAAGCTCATTTCACCCACAGCACACCTGAGGAATTTTATAAATACATTCTTTCAAGTACACATAAATAATTGTGCCTGGGTTACTATGGAAAAATTTAGGCTGTTTTCTGATTCTTGGACCTAAGCTTATAGCCTCTTACTGCCCAGCTGTGGGCATAGGGCCTCCAGCCCCCAGCTTCTTCCCTGGCCAGAGTCCATTTCTCCACTCCCAAGGACTCAGCCAATATACGAGAACAGAGGCAATTCTGTGATGGGGGATTTGCAAGGGAGGATACTGGTGATGGGCCTGGATGTGACACAACTTTGGGGGCCCTATTTAAGAAAAACAATTAAAGGGCTGGAGAGATGCCTCAGTGGTTAAGAACACTGGTTGTTCTTGCAGAAGACCTGGGTTCGAATCCCAGCACCCACATGGCAGCTAACAACTGTCCATAACTCC
>NW_008339923.1:8335912-8360921 GCF_000622305.1 Nannospalax galili
AGTGGTTAAGAACATGCACTGCTCTTTCGGAGAAATAGAGTTATATTACCAGCACCCATGCCAGAACCCATCTTTTACTTTAATAAAAAATTTAAAAACATACATCTGTATAATCATATTGCAACCCCCCCAGGCTTCTGCAGGGCCTTGCAAAGGCCAGTGACAGACCCTGAGTTTTAAACTTCATTCAATTTCTAGAAAGTTCATGTCTCAGATTTGAAGTTCTTGAGACCAAGAATCCATTTATTCTCTGTTCTCCTCTGAACTATGATGACTCCTGGGAGTTTTAGAATTAGAGAGAAAGAATTACAGCTCAGATCTGGCTGCCAACTCCTTTGCTGCTCCTGGGACAGAAACCACAGAGAGATGGGAGGCAGAGGGAAGGCAGGCTGGGCAGTTAAACAGCTGTAGGAGCAGGACAGACCTGAGTGTTCAAGAATCTCCAGAGTTAATCTTGGGCAAGTGACCCTTCCTTCCTAAGCCAGAGTTTTCTCATTGAAAAAAGGGAGTGACAATCCTGACTTCAGAGGGGTGCAGTGAAAATACCTAGCATGATCGCGAACTGAGCAGTGTAAACAACCAACGTGGAAGGCCAAGACATCTGGAAACTAACACTACCTAGGTGAAGCAGCTGTGCAAAACCCACTTTCTCACCTATAACTTTAGTTCACTTTACCTCTATAACTGAAATGAAGATGGAACTGTAAGAAATGGTCTAGAGATCATGTGTATGATTTTAAGTGAGTCTGTTTTGAGTTGTAAAATGGAAGTTAGTACTGCTGTGAGCTAGCGGTCAGAGCAGGCAGCCAGATTCCAAAGGATGGGGCTAAATTTTGGTGTTAGAGACCAGGGATCAGAGAGGCCAGAGGGGTCTGAGAGCCTGAACATTTTATGAAGGGCTGGTCAGGTGCCCAGGTGTGATGGTATACTCCTGTAATCCCAGCACTTGGGAGCCTGAGGCAGGAGAATCAGGAGAGAAAGTTTCTGGTCAGCTTGATGGACATAGTAAAACCTTGTCTCAAAACCCCAAACCAAAATAAAACAAAAAGGAAAAATTCTGTTCTTTTGGAGACGAATAGTGAAACATGTACAGATGAAATGATAGATTTTGGATGTGCTTCTCCAAGGGCCAAGTGACTGAAGGTACAGATAAAACTGGCCGTCTCTATTCCCCTGGTCTGTGGCTTCACTTTCTGAACCTTCAGTTCCCTATGATCAACTTTGCTCTGAAAATATTAAATGGAAAATTCCAGAAACAAGAAATACATGGCTTTTATATTGTGCTCTGTATTGTCATGAAATCTCGTCCTTCTTGGTTCCACTTTGTTCAAGGTATCCACGTAGCAGCATCTCGGTTATCAGATCTATTTGTTCAAGTCATTCTTATTTTACTTAGTAGAGTCCCCAAAGTGCAAGATTATGGTAATGCTGCCCCTTTGGAATAGTTAAAGTAAAGCTGCAGGGTGTTTTAAGTAAAAAGATGAAAGCTTTCAATTTAAGAAAGAAAATAATAACTGTATGCTGAGGCTGCTAATATCTACAGTAAGAATGAATCTTCTGACCAGGAAGCTCTAACCAGGAGAAAAGGAACTTGTGCTTTTTTTGCTGTCAAACTTAACAAAGTGAAAAGGTTATGGTATACAGTAAGTGCTTACCTAAGACTAAAGATCATTAAGCTATAGGGTTTGGTACCATCTGCAGTTTCCAGAATGTACTGAAAGGTCTTGAACTCATGCGCTAGGGATAAGAGGGGGGACCAAGGTATATCTGAAGTTTTTCACTATAGAAAAATTTTCACTGATCAGATAAGTAAAATAATTTATTTCATAATCCAGCAAGTGTCAAAATATGTCTTTTGCTGAGGCCCACATGCCCACTCAGGCTAACCTAGCTAGTACTTCTCAAAGGCTGCTCATGCTACCATGCCTTCATCTGGCAGGAAAGCTCTCACCCTGGTGTGGAGGTTAATCTTGTCAACTTGGTGGTATTTAGAATCACCCTGGGAAAAAGAAATTTCTGGACATGTCTGTGAAGACTTATCTAGATTCGTTTGAGGTGAGAAGACCCATAAATAGGGTGCTGTCATTCCATGGACTGTCATGAAAATGAATTGAGCACAAGCATCTGTCCATATCTGCTTCCTGATTGTGAGTGTAATGTGATCAGCCACTTCCTACTCCTGTCACCATGTCTTTCCTGCCATGATGGACTGTATCCCCTGGAACTGTAAGATAAAATAAATCTTTCCTTCCTTAAATTGCTTTTGTTGTGTATTTTGTAGTAGCAAGTAAGTAATGCACCAGGAGGGAGGCACCTTGGTCTACACAGATGCTCCCTTCCTAGAAAGCCTTCCCGGGAGCAGAGCTGTGTCTGCTGCCATTATCTTATTTCTAGTTTCTGGCTCTGCTTTGAACTTTGGGATCCTAAGCTATGACTTATGGCCTTTGCCTGGCTTCTGACACCTGCTTTGTCAACTATCTTGCTGAGAACTCAATACTCACAAAATTCTGATTATCTGATATCTATTTGGAACTTGATATTGGAACCAATCCAAGATTCAACTGAGTTTCATGCCTGGTGCTTAATTGCCCCCTGTCCCCCCTGCCGCCCCCAGCCTCTATAATCAATCAGTGCTTACAGCTCACAATGACTTTGAAAGAAGGGCAAGTAAACGTTCAGATCTTCAAAAGAGTAATGTTCTTTTCCTTGCATTTTATTTGTTTTATTTATTTTTATTTTTATAGGTATGACTTTTGCCTGCATGTAAGTGCACCACATGCATATAATGTTTACAGAGGTTAGAGAGGATATCGGGCCTTTTGGAACTGGAGTTATAGATGGTTGTTAGCTGCCATGTAGATTCTGGAAGCCAAACCCAGGTCCTCTGCAAAAGCAGTCAGTGCTCTTAATTGCTGAACCATCTTTCCAGCCCTTCCTTGTAATTCTAAATTATGTGTTTTGCTTTAAATTTATCAGTTGTCAGCCATCATAATGAAATAATTATAGTAATTTCTGAAGCATGAGATTAAATGCCACCCACTAGTTTCTGATTGCTACTGTTACAGGTTGCTGCAGACTTAGTGGTTTAAAACAATGTAAATGTATTCTTACAGTTCTGTAGGTCAGGAGTCTGAGTGAGTGTTGGCAGATTCTGTCCCTTTGGAGGCTACAGGGGCACCTATGTGTCTTGACACCTTTCCTGTGTCTACAGGCCACCTAGACTCATTGACTTGGGTACCTTCTTCCATCTTCAGCAGCCAGCAATGAGACATCTTCAAATTTCTTTCTCTGAATCTGACTTTTTTCTTTTGTTCTCCACTGTAATAGACTTGTAATTATCTTGGGCTTCCTGGATAGTACAGGATAGGCTCTTAAGACCAGCCAACCTGAATTCTACCTCTTCCTCTAAGCCCTGTTTTAGTTACTTTTCTCATTGCTCTGACCAAATACCTGACAAGAAGCAATTTAAGCAAAGAAGAGTTTATTCTGGCTTACAGTATGGGGGGAATCATCCATTGTATCCCAGAACACAAGGCAGCAGGTGGGCAAGGCAGGAGCAGGAGCCCAGCTGGTCACATTGTATCTGTACTCAGGAAGCAGATAGTAAACAGGAAGTGGGACTGAACTATAAAACCTCAAGACCCACTTCCAGTGACCCACTTCCTCTGGTGAGGTTCCACTTCCTAAAGGTCTCACAACCTTCTCAAACAGCACCATCATCTAGAAACCAAGTATTCAAGCGCACAAGCCTATGGGGGATATATCACATTCAAACCACAGTCTTCATATGCCACATACACACAAGTTCCAGAGAACAGGATGTGGCCATCCTTGGGGGCCATTATTCAATGGGCCACACATTACATTAAAAACTGAATGTAGCCAAGTGTGGTGGTGGCACATGCCTTTAATCCCAGCACTTGGGAGGCAGAAGCAGGCGGATCTTTGTGAGTAATGAGTTCCAGGCTAGCTGGGGCTACAGGGAAACCCTGTCTCAAAAAGATTAAAAAAAAAAACAAACAAAAAAAAAACCCAAACCTGAATGTCATACTTGAGACCCAGGGCAAAAGTTATCCAAAAAATAGGGTGGCTGGCTTAATTAATATATATGGGTGGCCAGGTGAAATTCACCTCAGCAAATTGGTCTAAGCATGTTCCTATACCATTTGTTCACAGTTCAGCTTTCCCTAGGACCCAGCTACCCAGCTACCCAAGAAGAGTCTATGCTGATTTCAGGTGAACTACTGACCCCTCTGTGCTGCCTGCTGGGTAACAAGCTAAATGATGTACACATCATTTGTTGCTCTTGACCCAGGATTGCCCTGTTTTATTCTCCACTCAGCCTCAGGGCTCTGGTGGCTCAACATAAGACCATGTGTGCCATGGATGTGTCCTTCATGTCCAATACACACAAAGCTTCTTGAAGGACATGGTACAGTAGAAACAAGTAGAAAACGAATTCTAAGGTTAGGGATGCTTTGAGAACATCTGTTTTTCGTTTTTATTTTCAGTGTATCTTATACGTGAAGAAAACAATGCCTTGAGATGTCAAATGATTTTACAAAAGACATGGAATGGTATCAGAGACCAGACCAAAAGCAGGTCTTTAAGAAAACAACAGAAATAACCCTATTTTCTTCCTAAAACATTTCTGGTAGGTAACATTTGTAATTCTTTTAAAAGAATAGTTGTTTTTAATAAAGTTCCATGTCACTCATGTTATAAGACCATGGTTTCACTATGTCAGATGAATAGAAATCCTTTTATCTGAAAGACTATATGGAATGGAATAATATGCAAAATGTAAAATGAAGTAGCAGAGAGATAATAGCTATACCTGCATTTAAAGTAAGCCACTTTCATGGGCTTGGATCAAGCTTAGGTGGGGTGTATGTCCTCCTAATTACTCTCAGTTGAGCCCCAAAGGAGTGCATCCTCACCACTAGATCCTGGTATGTGATAAATGTCATGAGGGCAGTTGCACCCAAATCCTTGTCCCAGGCTACTGGCTCAAGTGAACAATCCCCTTGCTGGAGGAAGGATTTCCCAAGTACGTTCCTGTGACCTGAATTGGACTGTCTATATTTGCATATTCATTATGGCTTAGCAAATATCAAGTACCTACTCTGGGGGGCATGGAGTAGGTACTGAAAAGAGTGGAATGTATTGTGATTAGAAGTGTCTGCATTTGCAGAAGACTCTCATGGGGGCTTCCCTAGAAAGGAGATAGATGCTGGGACAAATACCCTGGCAGTGATGGGGCCTAGAAAACCACCTCAGAAGAGATTACACTTTGGCAGATTTCTTGTCTTTTTTTAGATAGAGTCTTAATACATCATCCAGACTGGTCTTGCACTCCTGGACTCAAGTGATCCTTCTGCCTCTGCCTCCCTGCATAGCTGGGGCTCAGGTGTGTGCCATTTGAGGGTTAGATTTTAAAGAACGAGTTTTCTGGGCTTAGGGTTATCTCACTATCCCTTGACCACAGTTGAAACCCAGTCTTTCTTTCTGGGTGTGGGGTGACTGGGGATTGAACCTAGTCCTTAGGCATGCTAGAAAACTGCTCTCCTGCTGAGCTGTATGCCAAGCCTCAGTACTTCTGGTCAGTACATTCTACTCATTTATCAGGCAAGCAGAGACGTCTGTTGCCATGGTGGATTTTGAAGTTAGCTTAAACCTTAACAAAGGGGGGAGATGATGGCAGGCTTATTACTTGTCTTTTTGAATTGCTTATTTGTTGGGTATTTGCCATTAGGGAATTGCCATTTGATTCGGTAGCCTGGCCAGACACCTGAGTAAGCTGCACAGTTCATAAGAGAAATATGTTCCTGAACAGAGGCTGTTCAGATGATTTATAAGCCTTTAATTTGTAAAAGTGATGCCTCAATGAACAATGATTCGTTTTCTATATTAAATAATACAAAAATGAATTCTGACAAACGGGTGCTGGGTAAAGAAATTACACCAGCTGTTTAATTCAGCGTCACATCATTTGACCTTGATATTCTAGTTCCTTGCCACACCAAACGAGCTGACACGAGAGGTGCTGATTTATCACTAATACCTTTCTTCTGAGTTCCTTTGTGCCTTTCCTTTTATAGCACTCCTGAAACAGAATTAGAGAATTGTTTTTAAAACACAACTCTTTGTGTATGCCTGACCAACAGTAAAATAATTTGGACTGTTAAATAAAGTAAATTTAAGGGTTCTTATAAACCTCACCATGGAGACCAGAGAATGAATTGTTACCATGGAGACATTTGTAAATCCACTAGGCCTGGAGTTATATTACCGTATATCCTCATAAAAGCACGAATCAGGCTTTGTATATCAAGACTTTTAAGCTTCTCACTGAAAGCTTGGTGGTGAATGAAGTTAATAGTAAGCACGTTTCAGTGCACATAGTAATCTTCTCACCATTGGTATTGAGGAGTGGGAAAACCAAGGCTCCCACAGGCTTCACCAGCTGATCCCGATTGAGCTTGGAGTAGAGATGGGGTATCTGTATTTTAAAGAAGCTGCCTAGGTGTCGGGGGTCGTTCTGTGACCATGTCCATTGAGGCTCACTTCCTGTGGTTATAGACAGGAGTTCCTAGGCCACTGTTCATCAGCAATGATGTCCCTAGTTTTGTCCTAGCAAATAATAATTCTTGCCAATTTCCCAGGGCTTTCCTTTGGCTTTAAAAATTAAATTGAAGGCTGGGCATGGTGGCGTATGCCTTTAATCCCAGCACTAGGGAGGCAGAGGCAGGTGGATCTTTGTGAGTTAGAGACCATCCCGGTCTACATAGTGAATTCTAGGACAGCTGGGGCTACAGGGAGACCCTGTCTCAAAAAGACGAAAAAAAAAATTGAAATTAAAATTCATGAAGCCTTGTTCTTAAGCATATACTTCATATTTTGCTCCATTTACTAATTTGACACATTTCATTCATCAATTTAAAGCTGGTTTTTACTATTTCTATTTCCTTAGAGAATTTTAACTATTTGTGTAATTATAATTCACTTGATTTCTTTTTAAATAACCCAAACTTTAATGACACAAATTTTTCTCAGGTTCTCAGGTATCTAATTAAACTTGAGGCCTAGCATGTTTATACACCTGCAATCTAGGACCTGAGAAGCTGAGTTAGGAGGATCAAGAGCTTGAGGCCAGCCTGGGCTACAAAGTATGACTCTGTCTCAAAAACAAACAAGCCCCCCCCCAAAACCCTGAATAACCTCCACAATCCCCAACAAAAAATACTTAAAAACATATTTATACTTGTAATAATAGTATAAAAGCTCACAGAAATTTCAACTAACTAAATAATCAGAAATCAAGTCAAGCCATCTGTTTTAAATATGAATTATTTCATTACTTTATGATTATAATAATGCAATTATTAAAAACTTTGCACTATAATTCAAATCCAGAACCTAAAGCATAAAAGTATATTTCTTTATATATATATAATTTTTTGTGTATTTCATACAGAACATCTCAAACAGTCTTAATCATCTTTATACCCCTGTCTGTCCCCATTGAAACCCTCCCATACTGCCCCCCCGCCACTGGAGACCTGTTATCCTTGTTAAGGCCCACTGGGTTGTCAGTGTCCCCAGCCGTTCCCCAGTACAAGTCCGTCCACTGAGTCTAGTCAGCCTATCTAGAGTACACAAGTCCCATGCAAACTCAGACAGATAATAACCCAGCATAGAACTGGGAAAATGAGCAACAGACCTCAATCTGATCTGAGGGAATGGTGGCAACTGATTGCTGCTAGATGAAGAAGAGCTGATCATCCTAAAATTATATTTCTTAGCCTCTATATATTTAAAATTTATTTATTTATCTTTTTTATGTGTATAAGTATTTTATCTGCATGTATGTAAGTGAATCATATATGTGCAGTGCCCTCAGAGGCCAGAAGTTATCAGACCCCCTGGTACTGGAGTTAGGGTGGTTGTTAGCTGCTATGTGGGTGCCGGGAACTGAACCCAGGTCCTCTGCAAGAACAGCAAGTGTTCTTAACTGCTGAGCCATTTTTCCAGCCCCTACATAATTAATTTTTATAAAGATTTATAAAATCTTCCCAGGGAGAAAATGTCCTCTTTACTTGTGGATGAAATGGTTTGGAAACAACATTTATGGATGGAACATAGCACCTTTTCCAGTGTATGTGTGTGATGTGTGTGCACGTGTGTGTGTGTGGGGGTGCATCTTAGGTGGCAGACCTTGTTTGGCCAATAGATAATCATAGAAGAAGGAAATATGGAGACTTAGAGGTCAGTGTCTGGATACACTAATTATGAGGTTGCGTATATTGAACTACCTGATTTGGGAACGAGAAGGTAGTAGGGGAGTTATAATTTTTCAGGTTTATATACTGTTTTTGAGACAGGGTTTTGCAATTGTAGCCCAGACTGACCTTGAACTTGTGATCCTCCTGCTTCAGATTCCCAAGTACTGGAATTACAGGTGCATAGCAGCATCCCAGGTCAGAATTACATATATTTTATTTTTGTTTTAAAATAATTTTAGACACACAAAAGTAGTATTGTGATTTTTTTTTTTTGGTCTTTTTGAGACAGGGTCTCCCTGTAGCCCCAGCTGTCCTGGAACTCACTATGCAGACCAGGCTGGCCTTGAACTCACAGAGATCCACCTGCCTCTGCTTCCTAAGTGCTGGGATTAAAGGCCTGTGCTACCTCGCCCAGCCCCATATTTTCTTTTAATTTATTACATTTATTTGTGTGTGTGGGCACACATGCTGTGGCGTGTTTATGGAGGTCAGAGGACAACTTGTGGGAGCCTTGTCTCTAGTTCCACCATGTGGGTGTTGGGGATTGAACTCAGGTCATCGGATTTGGCAGCAGGCATCTTTACCCACTAAACCATCTTGCCATCCCTTCATATTAAAAAAAAAATTCTTTGAAAATTTCATATATGTATACGACATATATTGATCATATCCAGCTGTTACTCCCCCATTCCTCAAGGACCCCCATCACTTCTCTTTCCCAACTTCATGCCCTTATTTATTTATTTATTTAACCCTTTGAGTACAGTTAGTGCTGCCCATATGCTTATGGGTATGGGGTCATCCACTGGGGCACTGGGAACCTACCCAAAGACATGTGGCTCTCCCTCCCCTAGCAGCTATCAACTGCCAACCTTTTCTCAGCTGGAGGCATGCTTCAGTGTGCTTTTTAAAATGCATCTTCCATCTGAATTTGTGCCTAGTGGCTGGGGTTGGTGGAGGCATGGGAAAGGAGGAAAAAGAGGGAGGATAAAGAAGTTCTCCTCTGACATAAATGTGCCATCTCAGAGTTTTCCAAGAGGGAAAAGGTGAGACTGATCCTCAGTAACCGGGATCTGAGAATAATTCTACATTTGGATATGGTAAAAGTGGGTCAAGAGTTTATGAATGCACCTTAGTCTGCATTAGTTAGGGTGAAGACTAAATTGCTATAAGAGAGTCCAGAATAGGGTGGCTTGTCAAAAATAGAGGCTTATTTCACTCTCATGTACCAGTCCTGTGCTGCATGGGCCACGCTGACAGGGAGGCTGCCTTCCATACTGTCATTCCATGACCCAGGTTTTCTCATATTGCTTCCCTCAGCGCCTCTTAACCTGGGGTTCCTAGACCTCCAAAGGGTCAATGGACAGATTTCAGAGGCTATATGTGCTGAATGGGAAGAAAATTGACATCTCCTAGTCTGGGTAAATTCAAACAATGACGTTAATTTGTCTCGAAGTTTGGGGACCTGGGGGAGTCTCAGCACACGGTGCTGGCATCTGGGAGGGCCTTTACTAGGTCATAACATGGTGGAAAAGCAAGCAGACTTGTGTCAGGGATAGAGAAGAGAAAGTATGTGTGCCCAATCTTATCCTTTCACCAGGAGCCCACTCTTGAGATAAATAACCTAATCCTTCCATCACGGCATTAATCCATTCATAAAGGCAAAGCCTTCATGACCTACTCACGTTTAAAAGGTCACATCTCAATACTGTTGAGACTGGCAATAGCATTTCAACCTGAGGGCTGGAACGTGGCTCAGTCAACATAGTGCCTGCATAAAGACTCAAGTTCAGATTCTGGCACCCACATAAAATCCAGGCACGGCCACATAGATCTGTAACCCCAGCACTGAAGGAACAGAGGTAGGCAAATTGCTAGTTTGCAGGTTAGCAGGTCCAGTCAACTGTGTGGGTTCAGTAAGAGACCCTGTCTCAAAAGATAAGTGGACAGTGACTAAGAAAGACACCCTACAGAGAAAGATACCTAAAGCCAATCTCTGAGCTCCACATACAAGCATGTGTACACATACCTACATGTACTCATACACAAACACACACACGCATCTTTTTTTTTTTTTAGACAGGGTCTCCCTGTAGCCCCAGCTGTCCTAGAACTCATTATGTAGCCCAGGCTGGCCTTGAACTCACAGAGATCCGCCTGCCTCTGCCTCCCAAGTGCTGGGATTACAGGTGTGCGCCACCACGTCGGCTACATCTTTTTTTTTTAGGGGAGACAGTCAAATCATAACAATCTCTATTTTATATTTCCTTCAGTTTATGTATATAGACAACAAACCAAGGTACTATTAGCAATAATTATGGGTTTACCATCAGTAAATGTCCTAATGTTAAATCAATTACAATTATCTTAAAATGTCATATACAGCTCCTGTAACTGAAATCATAGACACTGTTAGGTCTGTTGTTAGGTTGTTAGGCCTTACTTCTTGTTGTTTGACACCTTGCTGACATGCACGTATTCCAACACCACACAAGTGCATTTCAACATTTAAAACATTTCTAAGTGAATTTCAAAGTATTATTTCTATTTGTTTTACTTTTCAACTGAGTCTTAAAATGTACATAAGAAGACATGTAACATACACAAATCTTAAGGATGTTTTTTAATGAAATTATATGTATTTACTTGTTTAATGGGATCAAAATGCAGAACATTCTCATCACCCCAGAAAATTCCCTTGTGGTCTTTGGTATTTTCTTGTGGTGACTCCTTGGAAAGGTAATTATTATTTGGACTTGTGTTAACTGTTGGAGTGGTTTGTTCTCTGCCTTCATGTACATAAAAGCATGAGATGTATACACATTTGTGTTAGCTTCTTTTGTTCAATATAAGTGCATTTCAGTTTTGTGACATGGCAATCTATTTCCTTTTCATTGTTGTGTGATGTTCCATTTTATAAATAGACATAATTTTCCTGTTCTCCTGTTGATGCATGTGTGGATTGTTTCCATTTTCTGCTTACTACTTTGGACATTCTTACATATATCTTTTGTATATAAATGCATTCATTTATTTTAAATATGAACTTATGAGTGGGGTTGCTGGGTCATGAGGTAGCCATGTTTAGCTTTAGTGGATAATGCCAATCTATTTTCCAAAGTGTCTGAATGGAGTATACTCTTATTACCAATGGATGCAACTAGTTGCTTTGTGCTGTCTCTAATTTTAGGGGTTATCAGGCATTTAACCTTTGGCTACTCAAATGGGTATTTTGTGGTATATTTTATTTTATGCACTTAAAAACATTTTCTTGAGAAGGGATAATGAGTTTCCTCAGATTCAAGATCCTAAGTCACCTACAGAAGACCATAGTCTACACATGCCAGACCAAAGCTTGAACTTTGGTGGTTTTTTTTCCCTTGAGGGAAGGAAAAAGAGAAGTCCAGACAAGCAATTTCCTTTTAAGCAATGAGCTAGAAATTGCTCATTGCTTAGTTACTTAATAGTGTAGTCACTTGCCACACCTGTCCTCCAGGGTGTCTGGGAAATGTGATTTCTAGCTGGGTAGCCCTGTGTTCAATTTAAACTCTGTTCATATGGAAGAAGGGCTGATCAATAACAAGCAGTTTCCATCACAAGATGCTGCTTACTAGTGCTGGTGACTTAGGGGATGATAGATTGTCACAGAAGCTTGAAATGACCTGTGAGTATCCAGGGTGAGGTAGGTTGAATCAGCCTGGATGCCCAGACTTGCCTTCAGTTACCTGTGCCTTGGGCAGTGTCCTAAGAATTTGAGCTCCAGGTTTCAGGCAGGTTACTGAACCTGCCCCCTCAGGAAAACCTGTAGGGTATGGTCCAGAGACTTCCCAACACTGGATATAAGACATGATAATTTAGATGAGGTCATAATGACCCAAGGCTGAGTTGGGTCTCTAAGGTAAAGAACACTTAAAGCAGCGCTGTGTCATGCCTTTGTCAGCACTGTGGGTGGTACTGTCCTCTTTCACAGTTGCTGCAAACGCAGACACTTCTAGGAAGTGGCCCTAGTGTCCCAACCAAAGCCTCTATGGCTTACCCACTTTTCTGATGGGGTCTAGTGGCTATTCAAGGACATCCACTCGGTGGACACCATCTGTGGTGCTCCCACACCTCTGATGCTCTCTGAACTGTAGGGTTCCTCCACTGGTGACTGAGGCTGTGTAGGCCTCACCTAAGTGTTGAACATGTGAATTCCATTTAAATCTTTTCAGAAATCGTAGTTTGGGAAGAGCTATAAATAGGGTTCTCATGAACACTTAGAAGGGAAAAATGCCCAAGTAGAAACATCCACATTGGCTGGGGCTGTGCAGACAGCTGAGTAATAGTTTGGTTGGCAGAGAATGAAGAGGGAGTTTTAAAATGAGCCATATGCTGACTTGGCCAAATACGAATGCTGACTGAAAGAGCAAATGATCCTCAGTTGTCAACACATATCCAAAAGGTGTGATTACTAGATTAGAAAATCGTGACTTTCATTTAATACTTTTTGCCTTTATTCACAATTTTCAGCTTAATTAAAGAAGTGCAATTGTGTTTTCCAGACAGCTTGGCAATCCTTGCAGATATTTGTATCAGCTCTAAAACTCAATTTGGTATTTGGGGGAAAAGTCACTAGTTCACTAAGGTACAAGCAATTTATTGGAAAGTAAGTGAGATTCAGTGTTGGGACTCAGTCTTTGTCAGTAACCTACTGGGCCCTGCTGAAAGGGAGCAATTGGGGGAGCTTTTTCAAGAACACTTGAAAAGCCCACGTACAGGCTGGGAATTGTTGATGGCTTCACAAATTATCCATTGGTAGTTTATCAGAAGTCTACTTATAGCTTTAGAATATGGTTGGAACATAGATAAAATATAATGGAGCTGTTGAAAATGAAAGATGATAGAGAAAGACTTAGTCAACAAATGACATTTATTTACCTGATTCAAATCCTTTACTAAAATTAACTTTATTAGAACTGGAAGCTAAGAATAAAATGCAACCACATAAAAACTAGAAGAAAATGCAACGGAATATATAGATGGATAGATATATGCATTTTAATTAACTAATTTGAGATAAGGTCTCACTATGTAGCCCTGGCTGCCTAGAAATTGCTATGTAAACCAGGTTGGCCTCAAATTCACAAAGACCCATCTGCCTCTGCCTCCTGAGTGCTGGGATTAAAGGTGTGCACCACCACATCCAGCTATCAACTGAATATTAATTGAGTGTGTGTGTGTGTGTGTGTGTGTGTGTGAAGAGATGATCTACATTTAGAGAAAATAATGTAGAAAGAAATGAATGTGCTTTAAATATTCTAAACTTCAGTGTTCTTAAAAAAGAAGGCAAAAATAAAAAAGATTGGGAAACCATATCCCAGATCAGCTGGAAACAAATGATTAACTCTTATCTTAAGTCAGGTTCACAGGTAAGCTATATAGCTTACATCTATGGTAAGCCATAGAGGTCCATAGCTCTTCACAAAAGAAATTTATTGGGGAGGATTCTACAAATAGCACCTAGAAGAGAGTAAGGGCCGTGGGATTGGGCAGAGTGAGAAGTTGTGCTAGGATTCAGGATTAGAGAGGGCTAAGACAGCCTTTTAGACTATTTCAGGTTGAGTGAGGCCAGGTCATTATTGGATGGACATTTGAGTTCCATCAGACAGGCAGTGAACTTTGAGCAAGGTGGCTACCTTCTTTGAAGACAGTTAACAGGGAAAAACAGAAAATGCCAACAGCTAGTCCCACTAGCAGCTGGTGTGTGTGTGTGTGTGTGTGTGTGTGTGTGTGTGTGTGTGTGTTCCCACCTCTGGGAGATTTTGGGTTGCTCACCATCATATCCACCACAATTATCCAAAAGGTGTGCAAAGTTAACAGAACAAATAACGTTTTAATACATGCTCTAATGAAGACACAGAGAGACAATCCACATTTATAAATGGGAAAATATTCAATGGCACTGGTAATTAAAGAAGCACAGATCAAACACAGAAAGCACATGTAATTATTTGCCCATTTAAATATTCAAACACAACAGGCAGTTCTGCAGGCACCATGGACTCTCTGTATACACTGCTAGTGGGGACTGCTGATGCTAAGCATTTTAGTCAGCAGTTGGTGTTACAGAATACATCAACCTCTACAAAAAGTCCTTACCCCTTCACCCAATATTTTCCACCTCAGAGGTAGAACATTACTTGAAAAAGTTATATTTCCTGAAAATATTTGCTATGATATTATAATTACTATTTTTATAAACAAAAACTTATTTCTCACAGTTCTGGAGCCTGGAAGTTTGAAATCAGATTACCAGCTCATTCAGGTTATGGTGAGTTCTCTTACATTATAGACTGCTGGCTTCCAATTGTATCCTGACATGGCAAAGTGGGGCGGGGCTTTCCTGCTTCTTCTAAGGATGCTAATCTCATCATGGCTCTACCCTCATGAGCTAAACAAGTCTCAAAAGCCCTATTCCCTAACATCATCCTAATAAGGCTTAAGGTTTCAACATATGAATTTTGGTGGTCCATAAATATGAATTAGTTCAACATGTTATACTACTTTTAATTTGATAATTATAATAAATATTTAGATTATGATAATACAAAATTTAAGTAAATATAATTATGAAGTTATATAGCTATATATTAAAAAGACATTAAATATACTATTTAAAAGATAGGGGCTGGAAAATGGCTCAAAGTTCAAAAGCCCATCCTCTCTTGCTGAGGACCTGAGTTAACTTCCCAGAACCCATGTTGGGTGGCTCAAAAGTACCTGTAACTCCAGTTCCAGGGAATCTGATGCCCTCTTTCAAATTCCACAGGCACCTGCACTCATACATGCACAAACTCACAGATAGACACATACATACACACATAATTAGAGCTAGAATAAGCTTAAAAGATAATGCTGGGGATGTAGTCAGTAGCTCAGTGGTGGAGTGCTTGACCAGCCTGCACAGGACCCTGAATTTGATTTCTAGCATAGTCAAAAGGAAGACAAACAAACAAACAAAAACTAATAACAACAAAAACCAAAGGCCTGCTGCATTGATTTCAAGCCTGGCATGGTGGTGCACATCTGTAATCTTAGCGCTTGGGAGCCAGAGGCAGGAGGATCACTACACGTTTGAGGCCAACCTGCAAGTTACAGGCCAGCCAGGGCTACACAGTAAGACCCTGTACCACAAAACAAAAGGAAAAATAAAATAAATAAACAAAATAATGAAATTCTACAAACATCTGGCTTTAAGTATAACAGTTGGTGCCAGGGACCAGATGAAAGGTTCATTAATAAAGTGCTTGCCTAGTATGCATGGGGCCTTGGGTGTGTTTCCTAGTATCACAAAAATTATTTCAAAATTAAAATATTTTATTACTTTTATTTACTTATTGTGTGTACATGTGACATGGTGAATGTGTACAAATAAGAAGACTACTTGAGGGAATTTGTTCTCTCTTTCCACCACGTGAATCCTGGGGATCAAGCTCAGGTTGTCAGGCTTGGCAGCAGGCACCTGCTGAGGCATCTTACCAACCTCCTCCCCACCATAAAATTATTTTTTTTAAAAGATTGCAAGTGGAGAGCTGGAGCTGGAGAGATGACTCAGTGGTTAAGAACATTGACTTCTCTTGGAGAGGACCTCAGTGTGTTCCCAACATCCACATGATGGCTAACAACTGTCCTTAACTACAGGGGGTCTGATGCCTTCTTCTGACCTCTGTGGCCTTTGTATGCACACGACACACTTACATTTATGCAGGCAAAACACCTATACACATAAAATTAAGCCGGGCGTGGTGGCGCACTCCTTTAATCCCAGCACTCAGGAGGCAGAGGCAGGCGGATCTCTGTGAGTTCAAGGCCAGCCTGGTCTACATAGTGAGTTCCAGGACAGCTGGGGCTACAGGGAGACCCTGTTTCAAAAAGACAAAAAAAAAAAATTAAAATAAATTAGAAAAAAAATTGCAAGCGCCAGGCATTGTGGTGCACACCTCTAATCCCAGCACTCGGGAAGCAGAGGTAAGTAGATCTCTGTGAGATCAAGGACAGCCTGGTCTACATAGTGAATTCTAGGTTAGCTGGGAGACCCTGCTTCAAAAAAAAAAATCTAAGAACAAATAGAACTAAATCTCATAGAAAGAATGAATAGATAAAAATAGTAATGAAAATTTTGGCAAAAAGACTTTGAAACTCATTACACAGTATTCTGGTGATTTATCGGTACACAATAAATTCCCAAGCCCAGGAGCACATCTAACACTAACTCTGACACTAACTCTGCCTTTGTAATAGCTCATGAATCTAAGGGTTGACCAGGCTCAGCTTGGTGTGTCTTACTCAGGTTCCACATGTGACTGCTGTCAGCTAGTAGTTGGGGCTGGGATGGCTGAAGAATTGCTCACCCAGGTACCTGCTGGGTCAGGAAGACTAAGACAGTGAGGCTGAAACTGCTTGGTCTGTGAACCTCTCTCTGCCTCTCTGTGACCTCTCCAAGGTGGTGGCTCCTATGGAGGCCAGGGCCTCAAAGGCACCTAGAAGTCACATGACCTCCTCTAACCTCCTCTCAAAAGCTACCCAGAGTGGCCTCCCCTACATCATAGTCCCTCAGGCTATCAGGAGGGCCTTCCTAGTTTCAAGGTGAGGGAACACAGCTTCTGCATCCTATTTTGAGGAATGCCAGAGTTCTAGAGGAGAATGTGGAATGGGAAATATCACTGCAGCTACTTTAGTAAAAGATAATCAACCACACAAGGCAACAATTAAACAGGGCTATAGTGATGGAAAATGAATCACTATGGTCCATGGTACAAAACAGGAAGCCAAAGGACAGGGCCTAATACACTTCAGATTCCATAGATGGTTAATAACTCAGCTCAGTGGGAAAAAAATCATTCAATTAACGATGCTGTGACAATCAATGAATTAACTAAATACCTTTTAAGACTCACAGAAAAGGCTTAAAAACAATATGAAAACACCAAGAGAGATGGGACACTTAAGTGGTTAAAGGGAAGAAATCCTCCGGGAAAAAAATTTAAATAACTATATAGTGATGACCAACTTTGAATTTTAAAAATCCAATTCTTACTGCTGGAGAGATGGCTCGGTGGTTAGGAGCACTTACTGCTCTTGCAGAGATATCACCTTTGGTTCCCAGCATCCCCATTCAGTGGCTCACAACCACCAGTAACCCTAGCTCCAGGGGATCTGATGCTTTCTTTCTGAGGGCACTGGTACCTACATGCACATATCCTACCCCCACATACACATAATTTAAAAAATACATTAAAAGTCCAACTTTCAGGGCTGGAGAGATGGCTCAGTGGTTAAGAGCACTAGCTGCTCTTGCAGAGGACCTGAGTTTAATTCCTAGCACCCACATGGTGCCTAAAAACCATCCATAAAGCCAGTTCAAGAGGAATCCAATGCCTTCTTCTGACCTCCGAGGGCAATGATTGACACAAGTGCACTTACACATATGCAGGCAATATACTCATACTCACAAAATAAAAATAATAAAAACATCCAACTTTCCAAATACAAAGGAAATAAATGAAAAACAAATATACGTGCTCAAATAAAATTGAAAGAAAAAGAATTCATATCCTCTAATGTCTAATGACTCCATTTACACAGATGGGCCAATGCAAGGACAAGAACAGATACTGTTTTTAATATTTTTAAGCATTTGTTTGGTCTTTTTGAGACAGGGTTTCCCTGTAGCCCCAGCTGTCCTGGAATTCACTATGTAGACCAGGCTGGCCTTGAACTCGCAGAGATCCGCCTGCCTCTGCTCTCCCGAGTGCTGGGATTAAAGGTGTGTGCCACCATGCCCGGCTAGCATTTTTTTTTATTGTGTGTGCATGCACATATGTGTGGGCATGTGTGCCACAGTGCACCTACTGTCTGAGAACAACTTGTAGAAGTTGATTCTCTCTACCATGTGGGTTCTAAGGCTCGAATTCAGGCTTTCAGGCTTGGTAGCAAGCACTTTTGCCCACTAAGCCATCTTACCAGCCTCTGGTTGCATCAGTTTTGATGAATGTATTCTAAAAAAGTTATCTATTTTAAAGTTGGGCATGATGGCACATGCTTTTGGTCCCAGTATTTGGGAGGCAGAGACAGGGGGATCTCTGTGAGTTCAAGACCTGCCTGGTCTACATAGTTCCAGGCCAGATGTGGTTACAGAGAGACCCTGTCTCAAAAAGACAAAAAATGTTATTTTATACACAGTAAAACCCTTTTCAAGAGACTGGAGAGATGGCTCAGTGGTTAAGAGCGCTGACTGCTCTTGCAGAGGATCTGGCTTTGGTTCCCAGCACCCACATGGCAGCTGACAACCACCTGTAGCTTCAGTTCCAGGGGAATCCGAAGCCCTCTTCTGATCTCCATGGGCATTGCACAACATGGGTATACTTACATACATGCAGGCACATTCATACACATAAAATAAATTTAAAAAAAATTAAAAACCCTTTTCAATGCAAAGTTCATATTTTTAAAACTGTGGTTATAGTCCTTTACCTTTTGGTGATGAAATGTGTTGATTATCCTTTTTTGTTATATTTTCCCACAAATAATCTATTTCCTTTAGAAAACAATTTAATTTGTTATTAAATGTATTGTATCCATTTTACTTTTGATTTTGTAATTTCTTCCTTTTTTTTTTTGAGACAGGTCTCACTATATAGTCCTGGTTAATCTGATACTCACTGTGTAGACCAGGCTGCCCTCGAACTCACAGAAATTCACCTGCCTCTGCTCTTAACTGTTGAGCCATCTCTCCAGTCCCTTCTTTGTTCTTCTTAAGGGAAAATTATTTAGAAGAAAAAGTGATTGAATATGAGAAATCTCTGATATCTACATAAAAGAACGGTTCTTTTATTCATTCATCCATTGAACACTTTTTAATATCTCCTCTGTTCCAAGCTGGATACTAAGCAGCAGAAAAATAAAAATACCCTTTTTATAGGGAAATAAATAATTCCAATACAGAAATACTACCAGAGAATAGTTTTCTGGAACATTCCAGTGCTGAATTGTCAGGCACTGGCTTTTTTCTGGCTGTATTCCTCACTACCTGGATGACTTCCCTTCCCTGTCCCCACCCCAGTGGAATATCAGACTTCTCAGAACCAAGTTAATAATTTGCATACATTTCCCTGATATGCCTCTGTTCCAACTCTCTGGCACTTGTTTCTTTAGAAACCTCCAAAAACCACACCCTTGTGAGGCAAGAGACCTTTGCATCAAGTCATGCAGATTTCCAGCTACAGAGGAAAGGTTAAGTCAAAGGGGAAATAGAAGCATGTCAGCCAGATGACACTCTCCCTCTGTGGATCATCATGCTGTTTTAGCATACACTTCCTCAGGCAATTTCTGTTATGTGCAACAAGTGGATGTCCACCAGAAATCATACTTCCTAGTCCTGCCCTTTACAAAGCAATCAAAATTATCTGAGTTCCTATAACACCCATGCTTCCTTTTCATGCTTAGTGCTAACACAGTGTTCTCCATGGGCTTTTAGCCTAGTGACTGCCATCTAATAGTAGAGGTTGAAATTCACCCAGAGGAAGGTCCAGTCCCTTTGCAAAGGAGAGTAAGTGCTTTCAGGACACAAACATTTGGGGAAGAGGAGGTTCCAGTCCCACATCTACCTACTCTGCTGTTTCCATAACAGTTCGTGTGCCTCATCTGTAAAATCAGGAAAACTGTAGAATCAGCAGATATTGATACTTAGAGTATAAAGGACGTATATACAAGATGGATAGTGCAGTTGGTGGTAAATAACAATAAATGTAGGCTTAAATGCCTGCGTTTTAACCTGGAAACTTCAACACTTCAGCAATCACATTGTCACTGGAATTAGGTGGTAAAGAGATTAGGATGGGGCTGGACCACAGAATTGTAGATGTTTTATGTCATCTCAGGATGCTGATTGGCAGCAATGATTTAGGTAGAGCATCTGACTGCTGTTGGGTATGTACTTCACATCAAACCCATGCTTTTTACTTAGGCATTGTTTCTGCTAGCATAGATTTTTATTAGATTTACACAGTATTGAACGAAAGGATGATTTTCCATATAAAACATCATTTTGTTGGTGACAAAAGCATGATGATGACCTCGTTTCTTCTACCTCTGAATCTCTCCGTGATTTCTCTTAAAACAGCAGGAAGTGGGAGAGGGCCCTGTAAGCGCCTCCCCATTCCATGGTTGTTGATAGGCAGGCCCAGTCTTGTGTAGGCCCATTACAGGCAGCCACAGCTGCTGTGAGGTCGTGACTGCACTGGCTGTGCCATGCCCGGAAGGCAGCATTTCAACAGCTCTTCTCCCAATCTGCTGGCTTTTCCATTCCTTCTGTACCCTCTTCCATGATGATCCCTGAGCTTTGGAGTGGTATAAACATCTTGTATAGAGCTGAGCACTCAACTCTCCCTTATTCTCAGCACCTTGAACAGCCCAGCACCTCTGCATTTGCCACCATTCAATGCAAAGAGAAGCTTCTCTGATTAAGGCTGAGAGTAGTGTTTTTCTATGGGTACAAACATAAATGTTTAGAAGGCGGCTTGGCATCATGACAATTTAGCTAAACAACAGTAGTAAGTTCACACCTAGGGCCCAAGACCTCCATAGTCATGAGTTTTTGACTAGGTTTGCAGGCATGAATTCCTTCTTACGGAGTAGGCCTCAAGTCTAGTCATAGAGCAGTTTGTTATCCCCGTAACAGTCATATCACTATTGCACCAGTAGGTGTATTTTGCCTAGCAGGTTAGTATTGTAGTGAGTAGAATTCACAACCAGATAAGACCATTGATACCTCTTCTCTCACAGCAGTCTGTATAGCACCTTCCAGCACTATGAAAGCTAGCCAGCAGGGAGGAAGCATCCTGAAAAGTTCCAGCTGATTTCTCTATACTTTGCAACCAAGATGTACAGTAGTTTCAACTTTAGGATCTTTCTTATCAGCTAGTTCCGGTGAGCAACCATGAGGAATGGCAAGAGCTTATACTGTTTGAGGGGCCTCTGGGGACTGCCTAAAAAACAGGCCACGAGGAGGTATCTCACACCTGGGTTTTGTTTAGTAGCTCTTGGCTTTCAGGAGCAAGATTATGCAAACATGGAGGATATCTCCCTTCTCTCTCTCTCTCTTTTTTTTTCTTTTAGCATTTTTATTGAATTTTTGCGATTTCCATACAATATAATTCGATGACATTTATATCCCCTCTCCCATCCACACCTCCTCACGTTACCACGCCCCCACTCATTTCAATGTACTCTCTCTGTATAATAAAGCCTATAGAGTATATCTTGAATCCCCAAATGTTCTCCAGTGTGGGTCCATCTCCTGGAGCTTGCATAGGACTTATGCATGCTGTCACCATTGCTGTGAGTTCACACGAGTAACCGACTAGCCCTCTGGAGAACTACCCCCTACCCCCATTGCCATCCACCACCTCTGGCTCTCACAATCTTTCCATCTCCTCCTCTGCCATGATCCCCGAGCCTTGTGCTTCAGAAGCCTGACATGGGTGTTCCACTCAGAGATAAGCGCTCTGCAGCCCTCTAACTCTTCATTTAACTTATATTTTTTAAATGGCTTATGAAGCAGTAAGTTTCCAAATGGCTTTCTCATACAGCCTTAGTTTTGGTTAACCCTCCTTCCCCACCTCCCCAGCTTCCCTATCTCCCCATCTCTTGTTAAACTTTCCTTCCTCCAAACTCCCCCTGTCTGTTTTCATATCACCTATATTCTGTATTCCTCCTTCCTTAAGGAATCCCTCACCCCAATGGCCCCTTTTTACTTATTTCAACAGGTACTTCAAGCTAAACACACAAATCTAAAGATTTAAAGCTAGGATCCATGTATGAGAGAAAACTCGTGCTGTTTATCTTTCTGGGCCTAGGTTACCTCACTTAATATCATGTTTTCCAGTTTCATCCATTTTAATGGCTGAAATTTAATAATTTCAGTTTTCTTTACAGCTGAATAAAATTCCATTGTTTATATGCACCACATTTTCATTATTCATTCATCAGTTGATAGACATCTAGGCTGAACTAATTTCCTAAATATTGTGAACAAAGCAGCAATAAACATGGATGAACAAATATTTCTGTAGTAGGATATAGAGCCTTTTGGGTATATGCCTAGGAATGGAATAGCTAGGTTAAATGGGAGTTTGTTGTAGCTTTTTGAGGAATCACCACACTGATTTCCATAGTGGCTGCACCAGTTTACACTCCCACCAACAGGGAATAAGGATTCTTCTTTCCCCACATCCTCACCAGCATTTGTTGTCATTTTATTTCTTGATGATAGCTATTCTGACTTAGGTGAAATGAAACTCAAAGTAGTTTTAACAGTTTTAATTTGTGTTTCCCTGATGGCTAATGATATTGAACAGTTCATGTTTCTTTTTTTGAGAATTTTCTGTTAGATCCATGGCCCATTTTTGGGTTGGGTTGTTTTCTTGGTATTTAGTGTTTGAAGCTCTTTGTGAATGGAGGTGTATGTTCTCTGTGCTGGATAGCTTTAGTGTGAACTTGACACACCTGGGTTGAAGGAACCTTAATTGGAGAATTTCCTCCATTGGACTGGCCATGTCTGTGGGGCATCATCTTAATTACTGAGTGATGTGGGAGGGCCCAGCCCACTGTGGGTGGTGCCACCCCTGGGCAGGTGGGCCTATGTTGGATAAGAAAGCAGGTTGAGCATGGGCCAGGGGAGCAAGCCAGTAAGCAATGTTCCTCCATGGCCTGTGCTCCAGCTCCTGCCTCCAGGTTCCTGCCCTGAGTTCCTATCCTGGGCTCCCTGATGAACTGTCACCCGGGAGATATAAGCCAAATAAACCCTTTTCTCCCCAAAGTTGGTATTCATCCGAGAATTTTGTCACAGCAATGGAGAAACAAACTAGAACATTCTCTGTTGGAAGTATGTCTGGTAAAGATTTTCTCCCATTCTCTGGGTTGCTTGTTAACTTGATTGATGGTATCTTTCACTATACAGTATTTTTTATAAGATCACATTTATTCATTGGTGGTCTTATTTCCTGTGCTACTAGAGTCCTATTCCGAAAGTAATATCTGTGCTTATATGCCTTCTTTTTCCTCTATCAGTTTCAAAGTATTTGATGTTATGTTGGGGTCCTTGATCTATTTAGAGTTGAAATTTTGTGCATGGTGAGAGATGAGTATCCAGTTTTATTCTTCTACATGTTGATATCCAGTTTTCCTAGCACCATTTGTTAAAGATGCTATTTCTTCTTTGGTGTATATTTTTTGTATCTTTGTAAAAAATCAGATATCTGCAGCTGTGTGAACATATATCTGGGTTCTGTATTAGAATTTCATTGATCTACATATCTGTTTTGTGCCAACACCATGCTATTTTTATTACTGTGGCTCTATAGCATAACTTGAAATCAAATACAGCAGTATTCTTTTTGTTCAGGATTCTTTTGGCTATTCTTGGTCTTTTACGCTTCCATGTAAATTTTACAAGTTGTAAAGATGTTTTGTTTCTTTGGTTAGGTTTATTCCCAGGTGTGTGTGTGTGTGTGTGTGTGTGTGTGTGTGTGTGTGTGTGTATGTGTGTATTGTGAATGAGGTTGTTTTCCTGACTTTTTTATATTACATTTGTCATTGGTATATAGGAAAGCTATTGATCTCTGTATGTTAATTTTGTATCTTTCTACTTTGCTGAAAGTGTTTATAGGCTGTAACAATTTTTTGGCATAATCTTTATGGTCTCTTATGTATTGTATCATATCATCTGCAAATAGGGATACTTTGGCTTTGTTTTTCCTAGTTATGTCCCCTTTATTCCCATCCTTTGTCTTATTACTCTAGTTAAGACTTCAAGTTCTATACTGAATAGGAATGCCAAGAGTGAACACTCTTGTTCCTGATCTTAGATGGAATGCTTTGAGTTTTTCTCCATTAGCAGTATATTGGCTATAGGTTTATTAATTTGGGTTCTCCCTCTCTCTCTCTCTCTCTCTCTCACTGTCTCTCTCTCTGTTAATATGGCTAATTTTGTTTGCCTTTGCAAAGAACCAACTCTTCATTTCATTTCTGTATTTTCTAAAATTTCTCTGATCTTGATGATTTCTTCCCACCTAATGTTTTGTGATTTAGTTTGGTCTCGTTTTTTCTGAGGCCTTAAGGTACATCGTTAAGCTATTTACTTGGGTTACCTCTGATTAAAAAATTTTAAATTTCATTTATTTATATTGTGTGTGTTGGGGGGTGCGTGCCAGAGCACTCATGTAGAAGTCAGGGAACAGCTTCTGGGAGCTATTTTTCTCCTCCCACCACGTGGGTCCCAGGGATTGAACTTATGTCATTAAGGTTTATAGTAAGCACTCTTACCCACTGAGCCATCTCACCAGTCTTTGCACTGCTTTTTAAAAATTAAAAAAAAAAAAAATTTGTGTAGGAGCGCTTTGCCTGCAAGTAAGTACACCCATGTGCATTGTTCATGGAGGCCAGAAGAGGGCATCAGATCCCCTGGAACTGGAGTTAAGGACTATTGTTAGCCATCATGTGGGTGCTTGGAACTAAACCTAGATCCTCTGCAAGAGCGACCAATGTTCTTAACTACTGAGCCATCTCTCCACCCCCCTCTCTGATTTTTTTGATGTAGGTGCTAAGACCTGTAAGTTTCCCTCTTTGGAATGCCTTCATTGTATCCTATAGTTTTTGATATGTTGTATTTTATTTTCATTCAATTC
>NW_008339923.1:8362324-8365063 GCF_000622305.1 Nannospalax galili
ATGGGTTCTGGTCAGCTGGGGCTGAAGAATCAGCTGTGATTAAGAAGAGACCAGAACCTAAGTAAAACCTTTACTGGGACAAATGATGCTGGTTAGCTGGGGCTGAAAAATCAGTTATAAGTAACAAAAGACCAGCATAACCATGGTGAAATCCTCTGGGAAGCATTTCCTCAGGGTCCGAACACAGAAGCTGTGGTCGAGAGGGGACCTGAGCCTCCATCTCTAGCTGAAAGCAGGATTTGGTAATGTGTAAGAGTCTCCTGTGTGATTCTGGTGTTGAAAGCATGAAGGGGTCACAGAGAGCAGCTGAGGCTTGGCACTCTGAGAGGCCAGGAAAGGCCATAGGTGAAAGTGCAGCTTCAGTTGCAGTGAAGACCCCAGGATTGAAGGGGTCATGGAGAGAATCTGAGGCTTTGCACCCCAAGAAGCAAGAAGAGGCCATTGGTGAAGGTGTAGCCTTAGTTTCATTGGAGACCACAGCTTTTTGGAGATGCCAGGACCATGGGACGACCACCAAGGACAGCAATAGCTGTGGAATGGAGCTGGCCTGGGTCTGCAAGATGAGCGGTGTGTGCTGTGGATGGCAGAATCAGAACAGTGGAGCTGCCAGAACCCTTTGGAGCCCAGAAGATCATGAGTGAATCCCAGAAGTCCAGCCTTGAGCTACTTTGCTAGACTTTGGTTTTGCTTAGGTGTGCCCAATTCTTCCCTTTGAAATAAGACAGTACTTGTTTTGGATTTTTAAAAAGCCCATCCACAGTTAAGAGACTATTAAAAGAGACTATGGACTTTTAAGTGTTTGGATTTTTTAAGGACTGTGGTGTTTTTAAGGTTATATTGCCTTGTGTTGTGATATTAATGTTAACATCATATCTTGGGGACAAGAATTAGAAAGGTTATGGTTTAATAGTGATGTGTTTGTCTGTCAAGTTGACAAGGGGTCAATTGTGCTGGATAGCTTTAGTGTCAATTTGACACATCTGGGTTGAAGGAGCCTCAATTGGGGAATTTCCTTCATTGGACTGGCTGTTTAACTGCCATATGGTTGCTGGGATTCGAACCCGGGTCTTCTGCAAGAACAACTAGTGTCCTTAACCACTGAGCTCTCTCTCCAGCTCCTCGTTTTTGATTTTACAGAAGCCCACACTTAAGGGACTTTTAAAAGAGACTATGGACTTTTAGTGTTTGGATTTTTTAAGGACTGTGGGGCTTTTAATGTTGTACTCTTTTATGTTGTGATACTAATGTTAACATATCTTGGGGATAAGAATTGGAAAGGTTATGGTTTAATAGTGATGTGTTTGCATATTAAATTGACAAGGGGTCAATTATGCTGGATATCTTTAGTGTCGATTTGACACACCTGGACTGATGGAGCCTCAACTGGGGAATTGCCTCCATAGGACTGGCTTGTGGCCTTGTCTGTGGGGCATCTTCTTGACTGTTGAGTGATGTGGGAGGGCCCAGCCCACTGTGGGTGGTGCCACCCCTGGGCAGGTGGGCCTGTGTTGCATAAGAAAGCAGGCTGAGCAGGGGCCAGGGGAGCAAGTCAGTAAGCAGCAATCCTCCATGGCCTGTGCTCCAGTTCCTGCCTCCAGGTTCCTGCCCTGAGTTCCTACCTTGGGCTCCTGGATGAACTGTGACCTGGGTGATGTAAGACAAATAAACCCTTTCCTCTCCAAGTTGGTATTGACCAGAATGTTTTTTTCACAGCAATGGAGAAACAAACCAGGACACTGCATATTTTACATATCAAAATAAATAGATTAAATTATGAAAATAAAATTGATATTCCCAAGCCACAGTACAGCGCTATAGACAAAGATCTAGGAATCAGGGCCCGTGGCTCTGTATGTTTGTGAACTTCTAGGCCCACTGACATCATTTTCCTTCTGTGAAGGAGAACTTCCTTCAGTGTTTCTGTTGTGTCGTGATATTGTCATCCCACTTTTGTATATCTAAAAATGTTTCACTTCATCTTCACTTCTAAATGGTATTATCACTGGGTAGAGATTGACAATTTAACATGTGTTAGGTATGGACAAGTGGTGGCTCAAGGTCCAAAGAACCTCACTGTGTTCCTTGATCTGAATTACAGCCTGGAAACTGTCTCAAGGTCACAAGATGGGGCCATCTCTTAGGGATCACTACCCTTTGTTTACCTAAATCCAGTGTTTTAAAATTTTCTTAAAATCTAGGTTTTGTTGTTTTGAGTAAAAGTATAAATCTGGCTCCTGGTACTCCATCTTGGTCACAAGCAGAAGCTTAACTCCTTAAATTTCTATATTTCTCTTTGAGTCATCTAAGTGTAAGTGTAGTAGATGTGCATGTTGGTAAGAAAATAGAAAGCACTGAGGTAAGATTCCTTTGTAAGAAAAGCACCTGAACAGACATATTAAGACACTCGAAAACCAAATGCAGATAGTTTCTCTGGGTAACTTTAAACTTTTCCTAGTATGTTGTATTCTCTGGAGAGACAGACAGAAAGAAAGATAGAAAAGAGATACAACAATCACCAGAACACCCAGTAAGGGCATCCGTGACTGTCTCAAACCTCCTCTTCATTTGTAGTATGTCCCTTCCCTTCCTGGCCTCCCCTTCTCTCTCTCTCTCTCTCCCTTTCTCCCTCCCTCCCTCTCTCTCTCTCTCTCTCTCAATATCTCTCTCTCTCTCTCTCTCTCTCTCTCTCTCGCTCTCTCTCTGAGTTTTATTGTTTCCACGCACGCTTTCTTTTCTCTT
>NW_008339923.1:8365373-8367004 GCF_000622305.1 Nannospalax galili
CTCCCTTCTTTCTATCCTTCTAAAATTGCAGTATCCAAAACTGGCTTTAGACTAAGAAAAAAGATGAGTTACAGTGTTTATGTAAGTAGCTAAAATTTTGGTTTCATTTCAAGAGTATCTTTAAGTCAACTAATAATACGAAAGAATAACAGATTCAGTATTTCAAAATGTTCCTGTTTCAAAACCCAAGCCAAGAGTTTTTGCATACTCAACTCTCAAAGTTCTGTTTTTACCAGACACTGGAAAATATTGAAACCAAACCAATCCCTCAGAAATGTGTTCCTAACCACAACTCCATGCAGGCAGACAAACAGACTTTGTGTCAGTTCCTGGAAAAGAAAGCTTAGCAGACACGTTTAACTGTTTAACCTTCTTGTTCCCTTGGGTTTGATCTACTTGTTTTTTGGAAGTGGTGAAGCCCTGCTAGGGCATCAGTTCTCTCCTGGTTGGTTGCTGTTCCAATGGTGCTCCTGGATTCTCACAGATCTGTCCTGGATTTCCTGGAGGTCTTCCTCTGGCTCCTTCCCTCGTCCCAGCTATGTCCATAATGATCTCCTTGGGGTTTTTCCGTGATGACCTGATTCAAGCTGACACAGAAGAATCAGCAGGACCAGGATTGTTGGGTACATGAAGCACTCTCTGTGTTCAGTATGGGGTTGGATGTTGTCCTGGGCCTGCTTTCTCTCATCGTTATCCTCCCTCCTCCTCTTTCTCCTCCTCCTTTCCTCTCTCTCTCCCTCCCCTTTCCTTTCTCTCCACACCCTCTCTACCTCTTCTCTCCCTCCCTCTCTTTCCTACTCTTTCTCTTTCCCTCCTCCTTCTCCCCCTTTTCCTCTCTCCCTCTCCCTCCTTCTCTCTTTCTGTTTCTCCCTCTCTTTCTCTGTCCCTCCTTCACCTTTCCCCTGTTCCTCCCTCCCTCCCTCCCTCCCTCACTTCCTCTCTCCTTCTTGCTCTTCTTTTCTTTCCTTCCCTCTCTTTAATGCTCCTGGCCATCATGATGTGGACAGGCCCTGTCACACACTGCTGCTGCCATGGTGTTCTCCATTAAGGGCCTAGAAATACGGAGCCAAGGGACCAGAGCTCGAGTACTGAAACTGTGAGCCAAAGTAAATCTTCTTTTGAGCTGCTTTCTGAGGCATCTGGTCATAGCAATGAAAAGGCTAGCACAGTAAGTCTTCAATACCGGTGTACTTATACTTCACAGCACACCTCAATTCAGACTGGTCACACTTCAAGTTCTCCACATCCCATGTGGCTAGGAGCCACAACTCCTTTTTTTTAAAAATTTTTATAAAAACTTTATTGAGAATTTCATACATTCATATAAGGTGTTTTGATCAAATCCATGCCCACTCCTTCTGCTCCAACATTCCCCCCATCTGAAGAGGTAACCCTAAAATCTTTTAAGGATTAGATACAAGCTCCCAAATACTTTTGACATTTTTGACCTTTAGAACTGAGTATGTTGCTAAGAGGTCCAAGGACATTGTGAATTTTAGCCAAGAAACTGGCTAGTTTTCTTTGGGGTCTTTTTAACCCTAACTGCCTAGCCAATTCCTTCCTCCTATTCTTATCACACCATCCTCTGAAGAGGTTACCCAAATTGCCAATAGGGAATAGGGACGCAGACC
>NW_008339923.1:8367636-8369025 GCF_000622305.1 Nannospalax galili
CATTATTTCATCTTTCTTTACTGCTGAATAGAACTCCATTATGTAAATATGTCACATTTTTGTTAACCACTTGTCAGTTGAGGGACACTTTCATTGCTTCCATCTCTTAGCTATTGTGAAAAGAACAGCAACAAATGTGGTTGTACAAGTGTCTCTGCAATAGAATGAGTTCTTTGGGTATATGCCAAGGAGTGGTATAACTGGGTGATATGGTAGGTTCATTTTTAGATTTTTAAGAGCTCTACACACTGCACGAGTTTGCAATCCCACCAGCAGTGGGATTGAGTGTTTCCCTTTCTCCACATCCTCGCCAGCATTTGGTATCATTTGTCCTTTTATCCTAATCAGTCTGATTGGGGTAAGGTGATACATTAGGGTGGTTTTAATTTGCGTTTCCCTAATTACTAACAATGTTTTACACTTTTTGAGATGTTTCTTAGCCATCTTTATTTCTTCCTTTGAAAACTCTCTGTTGAGATCTTTAGCCCATCTTTTCATTGGGTCATTTGGTTTCTCGATTCTTTGTTTTTTGAGTTCTTTATATATTCTGAATGTTAAATCTCTGTTAGATGTGTCACTGGCGAAGATTTTTTCCCATTCTATGGATTTTCTCTTCACTTTTTTGATTGTTTCTTTTGCTGTACAGAAGCTTTTGCATTTAATGAGGTCCCACTTATTGATTGCTGACCTTAATTCCTGAGCATCTTCTGTCTGATTTAGAAAATCCTTTCCTACACTTATATCCTGTAAGTTACTGCCAATATTTTCTTCTAATAGTTTCAGGGTTTCTAGTTTCACATTGAGGTCTTTGATCCATTTGGAGTTGACTTTTGTGTGAGGTGAAAGATAAGGATCTAGTTTCATTCTTCTACAGGTGGAGATCCAGTTTTGCCAGCACCATTTGTTGAAGATGCTGTCTTTCCTCCATTATGTGTTCTTGGCACCTTTGTCAAATATCAGGTGGCTGAAATTGCATGTACTCAGGTTTGGATCTTCCGTGATGTTCCATTGATCTATATGTCTTTTTTTGTGCCAGTACCATGCTGTTTTTATAACTATGGCTCTGTAATATACTTTGAGATCTGGTATAGTAATCCCCCCAGTGTTGCTCTTTGTGCTCAGGGTTACACTGGCTATCCGAGGTCTTTTGTGCCTCCGTATGAAAAAGGATGCATTTTTCTAATTCTGTGGAGTATGTCATGGGGATTTTGATTGGGATTGCATTGAATCTATATATTGCTTTTGGTAGGATGGTAATTTTAACAGTATTGATTCTACCAATCCATAAGCATGTTAGGTCTTTTCATTTCCTAGTGTCTTCCTCTATCTCTTTCTTTAGAGTTTTGAAATCTTTGTGGTAGAGATCTTTACTGTCTTTAAGACTATTCA
>NW_008339923.1:8369462-8370609 GCF_000622305.1 Nannospalax galili
TCCATTTAGAATGATGTTGGCTGTGGGTTTGTTATATATGGCTTTAATTATGTTTAGGTATGTTCCCTCCAGTCCAATTCCCTCTAGGACTTTGAACATAAATGGATGTTGAATTTTGTCAAAAGGCTTTTCTGTATCTATTGAGATGACAATGTGGTTTTTGTCTTTGAGTCCATTTATATGATTAGTGACATTTATTGACTTGTGTGTATTGTACCATCCCTGCATCTCTGGAATAAAGCTTACTTGGTCATAGAGAATGATCTTTTTAATGTACATCTGCATGCGGTTTGTAAGTATTTTGTTGAGAATTTGTGCATCTATGTTCATTAAGGATATGGGTCTATAGCTTTCTTTTTTGGTTGTGTCTTTACCTGGTTTTGGTATTAGAGTGATGCTGGCTTCATAGAAGGTATTTAGGAGTTCTTCCTCTGTTTCTATTGTTTTGAATAACTTAGGTAGTATTGGTTGGAGGTCTTCTTTAAATGTCTGGTAGAATTCTGCTGTAAATCCATCTGGGCCTGGGATTTTTTTAGTTGAGAGGCATTGTATTACTGTTTTGATTTCCTTATATGTTATGGGTCTGTTTAAACTGTTGACCTCTTCTTGGTTTAACTTTGGAGGTTCTCATGATTTCAGATATCCGTCGATTTCTTTTAGAGGTTCAGATTTAGTAGCGTATAGGTTTTTAAAGTATTCCCTTATAATGGTCTGGATCTTTTGGGTGTCGTGATGTTTCCCTTTTCATCTCTGATTTTGTTGATTTTGATTTGTTCCTTCTTTCTTTTGGTTAACTGGGCTAAAGGTTTGTCTATCTTGTTTAACTTTTCAAAGAACCAGCTCTTAGGTTCATTGATTCTTTTTATTGTTTCATTGTTTCTATTTCATTAATTTCTGCTCTGATTTTTGTTATTTCTTCTCTTCTTCTGGGTTTGGGTTTCATTTGTTCTTACCTTTCCAGCGTCTTCAGTTCCAGTGTTAGGTCATTTATTTGGGCTCTTTCTAATTTTTAATGTAGGCACTTAGAGCTATAAAATACCCTCTTAGTACTGCTTTTAAAGTGTCCCAGAGGATGTGTTGTGTTGTATTGTCCTTTTCATTGAATTCCAGGAATTCTTTTATTTCTTTCTTAATTTCTCCTTTGACC
>NW_008339923.1:8370714-8391509 GCF_000622305.1 Nannospalax galili
TACATGGAATTATTTCGATATTTTTATATTTGTTCAGGTTTGTTTTGTGGCCCAGTATGTAGTCAGTTTTTGAAAAAGTTTCATGAGGTGCTGAGTAGAAAGTATATTCTTTGGTGTTTGGGTGGAATAATTAAAAATGTCTGTTAGGTCCATTTGATATATGGTATCATTTAATTCAGACATCTCTCTGTTTATTCTTTGTCCAGTTGACCTGTCTAATGGAGACAGTGGAGTATTGAAGTCCTCTACTATTATTGAGTTGGGGTTAATCTGTGTCCTAAAGTCCTATAGTGTTGTTTTTATGAATTTGGGTGCACCAGAGTTTAGTGTATATATGTTAAGGATTGTAATAGCTTCTTGGTTAACTGTTCCTTTGATCAGAATGAGGTGAACCTCCTTATGTCTTCTTATTAGTTTTACTTTAAAGTCTATTTTGTTAGATATTAGAATTGCAACCCCTGCTTGTTTCTTAGTGCCATTTGCTTGGAATATTCTTTTCCTTACCTTAAGGTAGTACCTGTCCTCGAAGGTGAGATGGGTTTCTTGCAGACAGCAAAGAGAAAGATTTTGCTTCTTTTTAAAAAAAAATTATTATTTTTATTTTATGTGTATGAGTGTATTGCCTGCATGTAGGTAAGTGCACCTGTGTTGTGCAATGCCTGCAGAGGACAGAAGAGACCATCGGATCCCTGGATCCCAGGATCCCTGGATCCTGTCTGTAACTGGAGTTACAGGCAGTTGTTAGCTGCCACGTGGGTGCTGGGATTCAAACCCGGGTCTTCTGCAAGAACAACCAGTGTTCTTGACTGCTGAGCCATCTCTCTAGCCCCGGAGTTTATTTCTTAATCCATTCACTTAGCCTGTGCCTTTTGACTGGGGAGTTCCATCCATTGATATTTAAGGTTACTATTGAAAGGTGTGTATTGGTTGCTGTCACTTTGATTGCTGTTTGTGTTCTCATTGCTCAGTCTTTTCCCCTGGCTGGGTGTCATCACTAACAGGAATGACTTTAATAGCAGGAATATAAAATGCCATAGCTCACTTACAGACATTATTTTAAGGAAAGTGGAACTCTAGGGTTACTTTCAGAGGAAGTGATACCACTAAGGAATGCTCATAAGGTGGATTCTTCTGAGAAATATGTCTACGTGGATAACAGGATGATGGACACCATCAGTTCAATTGTATGTCTGTTATTTAGACTGTGCTGGAGCTACACAAATAGAAATATTTTTCACATTTGTGGACATTACTGTGTCTTAAAGGAGAGGGACATTGGTCAAAATCACACAAACAAGTGCACTAAGTGTTCCAGAGAAAAGGCAGCCAGGTGCTGAGAGCAGCGTCTGGGACTTGACCTAGTCTGGAGTTTAGGAAAGGCTTCCCTGGAGAATGCTTGAGCCTGAAGGACATGTGTGCTTCTGAGCTGAAGAAGAGAGGGAACTATCCAGGGAGAAGGGACAGTAAGCAAAGGCACTGGAAGCAGGCCTTAGTGCCCACTGGGCAGGAGGAGACCTTAGTGCCCACAGGGCAGGGGGAGACCTTAGTGCCCACAGTGCAGGAGGAGACCTTAGTGTCCACTGGGCAGGAGGAGACTTTAGTGCCCACAGGGCAGGAGGAGACCTTAGTGCCCACAGGGCAGGAGGAGACCTTAGTGCCCACAGGGCAGGGGGAGACCTTAGTGCCCACAGTGTAAGAGACCTTAGTGCCCACAGGGCAGGAGGAGACCTTAGTGCCCACAGGGCAGGGGGAGACCTTAGTGCCCACAGTGTAAGAGACCTTAGTGCCCACAGGGCAGGGGGAGACCTTAGTGCCCACAGGGCAAGAGGAGACCTTAATGACCACAATGCAAAGGCACTGGAAGGAGACCTTAGCAACCACAGTGCAGGAGTGGAGGGGATATGAATATGAAACAGAAGATACAGGCAAGGGCCAAGTGTCAGATGGTTTATAAATGTTGGCCTTTATCCCCTCGCTCTGTGGGGGACCAGTTAGGATGCTAGTACAGTAATCTTTACAAGAGACTGGTGACCTACATGACAATGGTGGACATTGAGGTATAGATTAAACACAGCCTTCAGGGGCTGGAAAGGTGGTTCAGCATCACTGGCTGCTCTTGCAAGGGTCCTGGGTTCAGTTCCCAGCACCCACATGGCAGCTAACAACCACCTGTAACTCCAGCTCCAGGGGATCTGACCCTCTTCTAGCCTCCATGGGCATTGCACAACATGGATGTAACTTATATACATGCATTAAAACATGCACATGAAATAGAATTTTAAAAAACCTTGAAATTGCCAGGCATGGTGGTGCATGCCTTTAATCCCGGTACTCAGGAGGCAGAGGCAGGCGGATCTCTGTGAGTTCAAGGCCAGCCTGGTCTACATAGTGTGTTCCAGGACAGCTGGGGCTACAGGGAGACCCTGTCTCAAAAAGACCAAAAAAAAAAAAAAAAACCCTGAAATTAAAAAGGAAAAAAAAAAAAAAAAAAAAGACAGGTCTTTGGCAAGCAAAGTAGGAATGATTCCAGTCATTGCTCTAGAATGATCGTAAAGATGATCAGACTTAGAATGGAAAGTCATGTGGAATGTGAGGGGCCAAGGGATCTCCAGAGCAGAAATGCAGGGAGCCTCCTAATTTGCTGCTGGTATAAAACACACAGAGCCCAGCTACTTTATCAATAGAAGAATATCCAGCACACAATTTTAGAGGTTGAAAGTTCAAGCTCTGTTGAGGGCTGTCCTGGCAGATGGCATCATGGAGGAGCACTGGAGAGGGCAGTCACATGGTAGAAGTCAGAGCAGAGGAGGGCTAATCTCATAGGAACTGACTTGTACCAGGAGAACTGCCTTAATGCCTCCACAGGGCAATGCCCCATGACCTACCTTCTTCCCACTAGACCTCACATCTTACAGGCTCCACCACCTTTGATGTCACCATACTGGAGATCAAGCTTCTAATACGTGAAACCTTGGGGTGACAAGCCACATCTAAACCATAGCAAGTAGGTAGTTAATATGAGGGTCTGGAGCTGAGAGGAAGGTCAGATCTTTTAAATGATCAGTGTCCACTCCATTTTCTGGTCACTCAGGTCTCCTAGCTCCCCTAGAGAGGCTTACTCTAGTGCCTTTTCCCTCTGCCCTCAGCAGCAACTCCTTATCTTTTCCTTAGGTTCCAGTTCAGCTGTCACTTCTAAATACACCTCTCCTGACCCCCCCCCCCCGACTACAGAAACCCTCTCAGCACTGTGACATCTCCTTTCTGGCGTTTAGAGCAACCATCAATTGCAGTCTATTTGTATCATTACTAACAGTTGCCTGTCATTAGAATGACAGGTTTTTTTTTTCTCCCTCCTTTTCTTAAATACTTATTTTTGAACACATTTAGGCTGATGGAAAAATTGAATTGAAAATATACCAAATTCCTGTACACCCATCCACTACACACTGCTTCACCCGCTATCGCATCCCCATAATGTAGAACAGTAGTTACAGTTGATGAACCAACATTGGCATGTCATTATCATCTGAAGCACACAATTTTTGCTAGGGCTCATTTTTGGTATTGTATGTTCTATGCATTTACATGTATAATGATGTATATCCACTGCTGAAGAATAATAGTGTAGTTTTACTGCCCTAAAACTCTGTTATCCCCTATTCATCCCCCCTCTCCTACAGTCCCTGGCAACCACTGTTCTTTTCGCTATGTTTCACCTTCCCGGACACATACAGTTGGAGGCACACACTATATACCCTTTGAAGACTAGCTTCTTTCACATAAGAAATGTATATCTAAGTTTCTGTCATGTTTTTCATGGCCTGGTATGAATCTCTTACCCATTTTTCAGTTGAACTGTTTATCTTATTGTTCAGTGTTGATGTTACTTTGTATACCATGCTGTCTAGTATACCAGTGTCTGGGATTATACATGACAGGAGCTCAGAAAATGCTTACCAAGTGAATGAGAAGGTGAAGGCAGATCACAGAGGCTGTGGGTGAAGATTGAGGATCCAAAGAGAGAGTGTAAGAGTGAGATGATGTGCTAGGACCTCTCTCACTTAATGGTTGGGTAGAGAAACTATCCAAATGACCACCAAACATAAGGAAAGAGGCTTGCCTTCACCAGAGAAATACAGGAAAGAGACCCAATGAGATACCACAACACCTTCTACCCCAGAGTGGCTGAGTTCTTGAAAAGGGTACAAAACACCAAATGGTAAGGACGCAGAGGGGTTAGACCCTACTAAGGGGAGCCTGACATCACACAATCCATTTAGGAAATTGATGGCATATGCCCAAACCAAAGCTAATTGTGTTTGATGACCTAGCAATTCTGCTGTGAAGCACTTTCCCAACAGTCTGCCTACATCAGATTTAGTGATTCTGTTTCTACAAAATTCAAGGGCAGGCAAAGCTACTCTACTGCACTGAGAGACAAGGTAGTCACCACATCGGGGAGGTGGTGACCTGAAGGAGGCTGGAGTTTCTGAGATTCTAGTATTTCCTGATCTGGGTGTTGGTTATGGGACTGCCTTCAATTTGCCATGAGTCACCCAGCTGCTCACTTAATCATTTGTAAACTCTTCTACACACGTGACTATACTTTAATCATACCTGTATTTCAAAAGGGTAAGATAAAGATGTTTGGAGTCCTCTACAAGGAGTTAGAAAAGTTCTCTTTCTGTCTCTGTAGTATCCAAAAGAGTGTGAGTCCATGGATCATTGTATGAACAAAGGAAGATAGAGCCAGATGTCTAAATATAGTTATTTGAATTACCTCTTTGTAAAAATTTTGTCCTGTCCCTCAGTTTTTTTCCCCAGTTCCGGGGATGGAGTCCGGCCCTGTGCAAGCTAGGTAAGCACTGAGGTGCACCCCCAGTTCTTATCGTATGTTTTAAATGCTGACTCTTCAACTTGGAACTTAACACTGTAATCAAGATGAATTTAATTGACAGTCATGGAATATAAAAAATAATTTGAGAAGGATGAGGAGATCTAAGGAGTCATGAAGAGAACACCAGGATGTCTAAACTCTGTTCTGCTGCTACAGTTTCTCAATAAGCAATTTTTGTGCTGTGTTAAAACAGTTATAACATCCATAGGCAATGCCTTGTGTGCTTGGTGAGCTGGTCAGAAATGCCCTGATGGTGTCCACCTCTGAGATAGGGCTGGACACGGAATGTGGTCCAAAGCAGGTGGTTAGTTTCTTATAAGCAGTCTTTTCACTCCCTGAAGAGATGTCACTAAAAGTGAATGTTAGTCCCTAGAATTATGGAACTGGGATCAAATAAACCAGTGCTACCCTTGGAGTAAGGAACTGAAGAGACCAAATAAGCCTAAGAGGTCGGGTGAGAAGTTACTGAAGAGTAACCCGTGGATAATTGCTTATCACACCCTCTTAGCTATGTTATCTTCATCTAAGCACAAGGGTGGTTGATGTCATTGCTTTGCTGGGACAGCAGCCTCACAGATTGGAAAGCACTCAGAATGTTGTGGTAGAATTCTTGTTCCTGTCTCCTTAAGGAGAGAAGAGAAGAAAAAACATTTTGCAATCTACGGTTTTTTAATAAGCAACTTTTGTTAATTGACTTGGAGAGTGTATAGTATATTTGACAGCATAATCTGATAAACAGCGATTTGACATCAGGATACTTTAGTTCAGGTTCTGCCACCATTTGCTGACTATTCCTGTCCCCCAGAATCCTCATGAGATTGGTTTCAACACTCCTGTGGACACCCACATTTGCAGATGCTGAAGTCCCTTGTAGAAAAAATGGTACAGTATTTGTGTACAAACTACATACATCCTCCTGTATCCTTTAAACTACTTCTAGATCTTTTATAACATCTACACAATAGTTTACAGTTCTTACATTGTACTGACCAAGATACAGAGACAAAGAAAAATATCTGTGTTCAATACAGGTATGATTTTCCCTAATATTTTCTGTTTATTGTTGATTGAATTCACAAAGGTAGAACAAAAGGAATGGAGTGGGGACTGTATTTGCCTTTAAATAAGTTACCTAAGGTATGTGAAATGTAGTTTCCTAGTCACCAAACAACAATGTGACTAGTTTCCCCAGGGGTTGTTGTAAGTGATATGTATACTAGCTGGAAGGTCTTTGTGAACAAAAAGCCCAATCACAACCAGTCTGAGCTGTAGGAAGAATTTATTGAGGAGGAATTTATTGGCTCATTCCACCAAGCTTAAGCAAGAAAGGGCAAAGGTGAGCTGGTGGGGATGGGGTGCCTGTAACCCTGGACTTAGACGCTCTGAAGTCTTCATTCTTCTCAGGTCTGTAAGCGAGTGTCGGCACTTCTCTTCTGAATGTTGACTAAGACAAGGATCAGTCTGGATCACTCAGGCTTCAGAATCTGAGAGGGCTCTCACTGTGTGGGTTTCATTTTGCAGTCACCCCCTGAGGACAGCTTTTATGGGCATGCACTGGAGCTTCCTGGCTGCTGAGGACTTGCTGTTCCAGGAGCGGGTCTCCCCTACTCTGAACTCAGGAAGCTGAAGTGGAGCTTTCCTAGGCTGACTTGGGCACAGCAGTTCTTTCTCTCCTAAGGACAGTTCTTTCCTAACAAATGGGTTTCTGAGAAAGTAAGATAAGTGCATCTTAGGGAAATCTCAGCATCAGGAACTGACGTCAATCTCATTTGCTCAGTCGTGTGCTCTCTCTGATGTAGCAAACCCAAGTTGAGGTGGTGTCACCTGGTTCCTTCTGCTCTGTGTAAGAGAATGCACAATATACATATTTGTACATTCATATGTATCTATTCTTTATAAATACCCAGTGAATCTTTTTTCTCTAGATATACCAAAATCCCTGAAACTTTTATTTATCTTTATTAATTTTTGTATCTCCTACAGTATCTTCTGGTATTTTAATTAATTTATTTTTTTATGTGTATGAGTATTTTGCCTGCTTGTGTGTAAGAGCTCCTGTATTGTGCAATGCCCATGGAAGTCAGAAGAGGGAGCTGGATCTCCTGAAACTGGAGTTAAGGATGGTTGTTAGATGCCATGTGGGCACTGGGAACCAAACCCGGGTCCTCTGGAAGAGCAGCCAGTGCTCTCAACTACTGAGCCATTTCTTCAGCCCCTAGTCTGATTTTCTTTTTTTTTCTGTCTTTTTGAGGCAGGGTCTCTCTGTAGCCCCAGCTGTCCTGTAACTCACTATGTAGACCAGCTGTGTAGTCTGGTATTTAAAAAAAAACAGTTTGGAGTTGGGCAAGTATGACTTTCATTTCTGATTTCAGCACTATCAGCACGTTTCAAAAAAGCCTCCCTGGGCTCCGCCTCCCTACAGAGTTATCCCAGGACTATCTGATTCGCTCCAACAGCCCAATGAGTATTAATAGTCACAAAGTATGCAGAGACATCTGGTGCACATATGCTTGCTGATTGTTTTTACCATTCATTTCTATGCTCATTCTGGCCCTGACCCCATCTACCAGAGAAGCCCAAGTCCCAACTCCCGTAAGGAAACAAGATGTAAAAGAATGAAGCAAACCAAACCAAACGTTACAACTGAATTGAATATGAACAGAAATGGCTAAATCTGACTATCAAATGACTACATCAGTAACAGCAAGAACAGTGAATTCAATGGGCTTCTGAGCCCAGCACACTGAGTGTAAACCTTACTGGACAGGAGTAAAGGCCTGGAGATGTTCGAATTGACTTTGTGACCTCATGGTTGGAAGTGATATTGGCCATTTTCTGTGTAGGACAGATATGCTGTATGTTATGGCAAACCAAGGTTCTCACCGAAGGGAAAGGGGAGTATGAATAAGTCATTGGGGAAGGCATGAAAGAAGTGTAATTGTGTATGTATGAACTGATGCTTGCTTGTTAAAACCTCTTTCCCATTGAGAGGGCCTGTATGCCCTTTCTGATATTTTAACCACTTACCACCAAAACCTCGTCTCTAAATAGTATTCGCCATTACAAGGAATCAAGCTTCTCAGAGAAGTAGCTGACTGCAGGCCACACCTTTATTGTGCCCTGTTACCCAAAGGCAAAGGTAAATCCAGTGGCGAATCCTGGTAGACACTACTTAAACCAGATTAGTGTTACAAAAATGGGCCAGATTTGCACTTGTGCTGCTCACTGTGACATAATGGCTTCTTTATAGTATTTTCCCCAAAATGCTTAACCTGATAAGTCCAGATTGTAAAATATTCTAGAAGACAACTAACTCTTCAAAAATGTCAGAAATCTGAATGCAAAACAGTTTAGCCGGTAAAAGTAAAAGCACTCGCTGAACAAGCCTGTTGACCTGACTTTGATCCTAGGATCCCACAATGGAAGGAGAGAACCAATTTTGAAAGTTGAAAATTGTCTTCCAACCTCCACACATGTGCTGTAGCAGGCACATGAACATAGACACAGACACACACACACACACACACACACACACACACACAGACACACAGACACACACACACCCCAATAATAAATAAAAATTAAAAGTCAAATACTGGGCCTAGGAGATGGCTCAAAGTGCTTGCCATGTAAGTATGAGGACCTGTTTGATTCCCAGCACCTCTGTGGTATGAGAGCATACACCTGTAATCCCAGTACTAGGAAGGCTGGGACAGGAAAATCCCTGAAATTTACTGACCCCTCAGACTAGATGAATTGGTGAGTTCCAGATTCCATGAGAGATCTTATCTCAAAAAATAAGATGGAGAGTGATTGAGGAAGATACCCAACATTGACCTCTGTCCTCTACACACACACTAGTGTATATATACACACACACACAAACACACACATATACACAAACACACACACACACGTTAAAAATCTTTAAAGAGAAAACAAGACACAAAATGGTTCTAGACTAAAGGAGACATGAGTGCTAAATGCAATAGTGATTCTTGATTGACTCTCGGCTCACCCATAACAGCACAGACAACTTGGAAATCTAACAGGGGTTGCATATTAGATGACATTAATTATTGTATCAACATTCAAAGTCTTGTTATTAATAGGTTTATAAGAGAATTTTTAGTTTCCAGGAAGTATGTACTGAAGCATGTAGGGGTAAAACACAATGTCTTTCAAATAGTTAAGACAAGAGAATGTAACACAGACACAAACAAACACGAGTGAAGGACGGGAGCATGAATGAGGGTAGAGAAGACAACTGTGGTGAGTGGTGTCAGTCGGTGACTGTAGGACTGTTCGGGTGGCTTCTTCTATCTTTTCCCTATCTTTGAGAAAATTTTCAAAATAAAGTTTTTTTTTAAATTAATTTATTTTGGGGCTGGGGAGTTGGCTCAGCAGTTAAGAGTACTGACTACTCTTGCAGAGGACCTGGGTTTGATTCCCAGCACCCATATGGTGACTGACAACCAACCATAACTCCAGTTCCAGGGCAATCTAACTCCCTCTTCTGACCTCTGAGGGCTTTGTATGACCTGAGTGCACTTACATACATGCAGGCAACACACTCATACACATAAAATAAAAATAATAATAGGCTGGGCGTGGTGGCACATGCCTGTAGTCCCAGCACTTGGGAGGCAGAGGCAGGCGGATCCCTGTGAGTTCAAGGCCAGCCTGGTCTACATAGTGAGTTCCAGGACAGCTGGGGCTACAGGGAGACCCTGTTTCAAAAAGACCAAAAAGAAAAGAAAAGAAAAATAAAAAATAATTTATTTTTATTTTTTTATTTTATGTGTATGAGTGTTATGCCTGACTGAGTGTAAGTACACCCGTGGTGTGCAGTGCCCAAGGATATCAGAAGAGAGCATCGGGTCCCATGGAACTGAAGTTAAAGATGGTTGTTAGCTGCCATATGGGTGCTGGGATTCAAACCCAGGTCCTCTGCAAGAGCAGCCAGTGCTCTTATCTGTTGAGCTATCTTTCCAGCCCCTCAAAATAAAGTTTTGGTGAAAATTTCAATACAACTTCTGATGTAATGCTATTGTTTGACCTCTGTCATCGTGGTGGATGATCTTTTTGATATGTGTCTGTATGTGGTTTGCAAGTATTTTGTTGAGAATTTTTGCATCTATATTCATTAAAGATTTGGGTCTATAGCTTTCTTTTTTGGTTGTATCTTTATCTGGCTTTGGTATTAGAGTGATGCTGGCTTCATAGAAGGAATTTGGAAGTTCTCCCTCCATTTCTATCTTTTTGAAGAAATTAAGTGGTATTGGATGTAGATCCTCTTTAAATATCTGGTAGAATTCTGCTGTAAATTCTATCTGGGCCTGGGCTTTTTTTAGTCGGGAGGTTTTGTATTACTGTTTCAATTTCTTTATGTGTTATGGGTCTGTTTAAGCTCTTGATCTCTTCTTGGTTTAGTTTTGGTGGTTCCCATGCTTTTAGATATGCATCCATTTCTTTTAGGTTTTCAATTTTAGTAGTATATAGGTTTTTAAAGTATTCCCTTATAATGTTCTGGATCTCTTTGGTGTCTGTTGTGATGTTTCCCCTTTCATCTCTGATTTTGTTGATTTGGAGATGCTCTTTCTTTCTTTTGGTTAATTGGACTAGTGGTCTGTCAATCTTGTTTATCTTTTCAAAGAACCAGCTGTTGGGGAGTTCAGTCCATTGATATTTAAAGTTATTAATGAAAGATGTGTTTTGAATCCTGTCATTTTTATTTTTGTTCATATTCTTGATATATGCATTTCCACAGTTATACCTTCATTGAATTTCTTTCCGTCACTCCTTGGGTATAGTTGTTCCTTTCTTAAGCTCTTTGTATTGCTTCCAGAACTCTCTGAAGGGCTGGTTTTGTGGACATGGATTCTTTCAGCCTATTTATGTCATGGAAGATTTTTTTTCCCTTTCAACTATGATAGACATTTTGTCTGGGTGTAGTAATCTGGGTTGGCATCTGTGGTTATTTAGAACTGGGAATACTTTGGTCCAGGCTCTTCTGGCTTTCATAGTTTGCACTGAAAAGTCAGCTGTAATCCTGATGGGTTTTCCTTTATTTGTGACTTGTTGTTTTTCTTTTGCAGCTTTCAGTATTGTCTCTTTGTTCTGTATGTTTAGTGTTTTTACTATGATGTGCCATGGAGAGTTTCTTTTCTGGTCCTGTCTATTTGATGCTCTATATGCTTCCTGTATTTGTATGGGCATGTCTTTTTTAATTTTGGGAAATTTTCTTCTACAATCCTGTTGAAGATCTGTTCCATACCATTACCTTGAGATTCTTCTCCTTCCTGTATGCCTATGATTCATAAGTTTAGTTTTTTTTACAGTGTCACACAATTCTTGCATATTCTATTCTTGTGTTTTCTTAAATTTTCATAATCTTTGCTTGAGTGGTCTAATTTATCCACTTTATCTTCCAGTCTTGATATTCTGTTTTCCATTTCATTCATCCTATTGGTGAGGCTTTCTCCTGTCATTTCAAATTGGATTATTGAGTTTTTTTAACTCCTTCTTTATTTCAGTCTGAGTTTTCTTCAATACTTCTATGTCTTTTGTGAATTCAATCAGAATTTTATCCCTTTTTTTAGTTCTTTGATTTGTTGGTGTGCTCTTTATTTTATTTTATTTTATTTTATTTTAATTTATTTATAATTGTTTTTTTGAGTTCCATGTCCTGCATTATCTCTAGGGGCTTCTCACTGTACTCCTCAAGAGGACTATTGGTATTTGGTGGGGATATATTAGTTGGGTTTCTCATGTTATTGTTTTTCCTCTGTGACTTTGACATGTGAATTTATTTCGCAGTTTCTGATTGTTGTGTGAGACTCAAGCCTTCCTTTGTTGAGTTTAGATCTACTTCTTTTTGTAAACTTTATGTGCCTTTGTGGTTTACTTGTTGGGCATGAAACACTGGTTGGTCTAGGCTTCAGGTTCTCTTGATTTTATATTGGAGTGGCCTAATTGCTTTACTCTTCAGGAGTTCCCACAGAGGCCCAAGTGAGAAGAGGCTCAGATGCTCTCAGGCTTTTTCCTAAGGTCTGGGTCCCTCCAGGAAAGATGCTGCCCTCAGGAATTTGGGGGCTAGACTGGCCTGGGTATAGGGCCCAGGAAAGATGCTGGTCTCAGGAAGCTGGTGGCTGTGCCTCCCAGGGAAGTAAAGGGAGGTGAGGGTGGGACCAGGCCCAGAGGGTTGCTGGGGGGCCGCAGGGAGGAACTGGGTTGGTCTGGATGCAAAGGATTAGGAAGCAGTGGAGGATCTGGGCTGAGACGTTAGCACTGGTGTCTGGGGTGCCAAGACAAGAAATGGGCCTGTACCAGGGTAGGAAGAGAGACATGGCAGGGGAGCTGAGAGGGTGTAAGAGGCTGGGAGAGTCAAGGTGCGGTGGGCTCACTGGACTTACCCAGGGAAGGTTCTGGGAACAGGACACTGGAGGCTGTGCAGCCCAGGGAAGTAAAACGCTAAAATGCTATTTTTATTTTAATGAAAAAGGTAAACTATTATCTTAATGTCTAAAAATAGTCATACAAACCTATACTTTTTCCCTCCTTCTTTCCTCCCTCCCTTCCTTTCCCTTCTCCCTTTCCATAAAATGTAAATATTATGGTGCACAACATGATATTTTGAAATAAATTGATCATGGAATGGCTAAATCAAACTAAATAACCTGTACATTATCTCACCAAGTTTTTGTTTGTTTGTTATGAGGTCATTTAAATTATACTCAGCAGTTTTCAGACATGCAGCACATTGTTATTAATGATAGTCACTGTGATATACAATGCACCTCCTCAAACACCTTATTCTTGTTACACAGTGAACAGAGAAGGGGTAGCAGTTGACAAGAGCCACTGGGTAGGTACTAGGGCCACTGTCTCCTACAGGGAAGGCCATGGCTGACATTTTTTATTTAATAAAGTGTGTAGTATGTTATGTGTGTATTGTATGTATTTATTAGTGTGGGTATGTGCACATGTTTGTTTGATTGCATGTTCATGTGTGTGCATACAGTGGAGGCCATAGATCCACACTGGCTGTCTTTCCTGAATTGTGGTGTACCTTTACTTTTTGAGACAGGGTCTCTCAGCTAAGCCTGATTCCGCTAGGCTGGCCAGCCAATGAACTTCAGGAATCTGCCTATTTCTAAGCTCCCAGCATCGGGATTATAGGTGCATACCACTGTGTCTGGTGCCTTACTTATTTATTTGTTTATTTATTATTTAGAGACAGGATCTCATTCTGTTTCACAGCTAGCCTGGAGCTCACAATGTAGATCAAGTTGGCCTTAACCTTATGGTGGTCTTCCTGCCTCCTGCTGTAGCCTCCTGAGATGACAAGCAGGAGCCACCATGCCCCACCATCATGTGGACTCTTCTGAACAGTGGTCACTTGACTTCAATCACAAATTGCTAAGGGCAACACCAGCTAAATCCTCCTCTAGAATCTCTTTCACTCTGGATATCTGTTGAAAAAGTCTTTTGGGGCTGGAGAGATGGCTCAGTGGTTAAGAGCACTGGCTACTCTTGCAGATGACCTGGCTTTGATTTCTGGCTCCCACAAGACTGTTAACAACCATTTGTAACTCCGGTTCCAGGGCACCCAACACCCTCCTCTGACCTCCTTATATACTGAACACATGCGGTACTTACCTGCAGAAAAAAACACTCAAAAAAAAAAAAAAAAAAAAAAAAAAAAAAAAAGAAGTAATCTTTCCTTAGGTGACCGTTTACTCTGCATTTAATCTTACTTTTTCCCTATGAAGCACCTCAGAATTTATAGCCATTTCCGTTCTCTCCCCTTTCCAAGGACTTAAGAGTAAATATCAACCTTTGTCTGATTTCATGATTGGGCTTTGAGGTATCTGAAGGTCACTATCATGTTTTTCTTACTCATCGGTAGCTGAGTACACCAGTCTCTCAGTGTCCTTAAGCTATTGTCTAATGATGCTCATTGTTCCCTGAGCCACCCCTAGCTGCTGCGTCTGGGGAACCCTGCTGTGCTAGTCTGTTTTCTGTTGCTAATAGCTGAATATCACAGAGTGAGTAAACTGGAAAGTAAATTTATTTCTTTTGGCTCATAATTTTAGTCCAAGGCAGAGGAGCTGCATCTGATGATGGCTTTCTTGCTGGCAGTCTTTAAGCCACACAGCGCGTCATGTGAGATGTGACAAGACACACGTCTGCACATGTGTTTCCCCTCTGGTTGTACCCTCTCTTTTTCATTTTACGTTTTGAGACATGGTGTTGATAAATTTTGCAGACTGGCTTTGAACTCCCTCTCTAGGCTTCAGTTTGTGATTCCCCCTGCCTCAGTCTCCCTAGTAACTGGAATAAGAGGTCTGCACTTCCAGGCCCAACATCTCCCTCTTCTTATAAGCCTCCAGGATGCAGTCTCAGGGGCTCACTGTAATGACCATATCCATAGCACCTGTTCTACACAGAGAAAGACTGTGACACCCATTGCCTGTGCAACAAGGGGGATGTACTGGTATACTGGTAGCTTCCGGATGGTTCAGAGATTCCCAAGTGAGGGAATACAGCTGTCCCTACAACAGGCAGCAGTCAACATTGAGAGGCTGACAGCAAGGACAGCTTCTTCCTAGACTCCTCCTTGAGACATGGTCAGACCTGTTTGTCTCCCTCCCATTCAAGTTCCTTCCTCCTTTCTCCTCATGCCTGGGGCTATAGTAGAATCTTAGTGTGTCCCTTCCAATCCCTTCCAGAGACAGAATTTGACCTTCTTTAAACCAGACAGCCACTGTGCCCACCAGTCAGTGGTGGCTTGGGAGTTGGGGTGGTGGTAAAACCTGTCCCCTTTTTAATAGAAGGAGCATTCCTGAAGAAAAAGGTCTTTTTAAAATGTGCTGAGTTGCTACAAAAACATCTGCCATGGTATTCTTTAAGACTATAAATATAGCAATAAGAATGAAAGAGAAAAAGCAGACTCATACTCTGGAATGAAGGACTCTGACTACATCACACAGGCAGTGCAAACATAATCTCTGTAAGCAAGCTGTAGCTCTCTCCACTTGAGGCTGGGAGAACTGTCCTGGGTCAGGTCGTGAGTCTGAAGTCCTGTTCCTTCTTTTTGCTTGGTTTCAGGTGCTGACCTCTGCTGGAAAGGACCCAGGGGGTCCGGCTTTATTTGAGTCCTGCAGATTTCACAGTCTGAGTCTGTACTTCCCCCAAAGCCCAGATGTTAAACATACTTAACAATTGTCTGCTGGTTCTAGTTAGGGAGGGTGGATTACACCAGGAGGCAGAGGCAGGCTTACTTTACCTCAAAATGGTCTGTACTGTGTACATTTCTGAACCATGTGACCCAGGAGTTAGGGTTTCTTTGTACTCTGTTATCTTTCAGCTGAACTGTCTCTGATTTTCTCTAAGTGAAGGATCTCGGACACTTTAAAACAGGCTCTGATGTTTTGGAGATGGAGCAGTTGAGAGTGACCCAGTGCTTGTTGCTGAGCTGTACAGAAAGCAGGCTGTCTGTCCTACACAGGCCCAGAGTGATGCCACCAACCACTGCTCTGACTTCAGCTGTCCAGAGCCCACTGTCTCCAGGCCAGTGGTTTCCATGTCAAGGAGTAAGTGGGAATGTCTGACAGTCTAATAATAGATGTGAAAGCAGCAGGAAAAAATAGGACGAACCAGTCCAAGTACCCTATCTTCTATCATTACCTTTCATAAAAGAAAGAACATTTTCAGGCCCAGAAACTAGCAGAGGCACACTCTTAGAATAATCTAACTGGATATATTTAATGTCAAAAAGAGCTTGCTACATGATCTTTTTCTTCCTTTTCATTTTGCTGCAGGTTGATGACAGTTTGTCATGGGCAACTTGAGAGACTTTTTCCTCTGGTTTGTGCTCCAGAAAGCAGGAGGAGGTGCCAGGCGTGCCCTCCAGTGTCTGGGGACACCCTTCAGTGTCATCTTGTTCCACTTCCTTCTCAGTGTTAGAGGAAATACACGACACAGTTGATGCCTAATTGTGAAGCTGGGACTGTAGCAGTGTGAGATGTGACAGATCCCCTCAGAGATGTGTCAGAATGTCTGGTGGGAAGTAGAGGGAGAGAGAAGACAGGAAGGGTAGTGCAAGGTTTGTGAAACTAGCCTTGCAGGAACACCATGATTTAGACCAGAGCTTTTTTCTTTTGGTCTTTTTGAGACAGGGTCTCCCTGTAGCTCCAGCTGGCCTGGAACTCGCTATGTAGACCAGGCTGACCTTGAACTCACAGAGATCCGCTGGCCTCTGCCTCCCAAGTGTTGGGACTAAAGGCATGTGCCCCCACGCCCAGCCAAGACCAGAGCTTTATAAACTTTTCCACTCCTGACTCCTTTTTGCCTAATAAATTGTACATGACCCTACTGCATAGGTATATGAAACAGGAATACAAATCAAGCAGTTACTGACCACACATCATTAAACACTTTATTTTATTTTAAAAAATAAGTTGGTGTATATTTATTTTTTTAATTATTTATTTAATAACCACATAATTAGAAGAAGCATTTCATTACAACAGCATTGACTTATCCAATAACAATTTCCAGAGTTAAAATGCACCTCTTTCAGAATTGGCTGTAAATTTTTGGGTTTACAGTTGAATTAATACAGTTATACAATATTGTACTCAGTATAAACCCTATAAGATATAAAATTATTGGGCATGTTAAAACTGTAATGATATGCTTCTTCTAAAAAAAATAATATTAAAAAATGTAGGAAATAGCATATCTTGAAATATAGATCTTCTTTAAAGGGTAAAAACTCATTCAATTTTGTGTCTTACAGGGTTTATACTGAGTTCAATATTGTATGACTGTAAAAATTTACAGCCACCTTTGAAATATTAATTCATTATACAATCACTCTGAAAGATAATACCAAGCTAGATCTAGGACTTGTAGTCTTATCTACAATTCTGTAAAGAGTCTGTTGGAAAAGAGAAGTTAGTCCTAAAATATTGGCTCACATATCTTGAGAATACTTCTTTTCTGATAGGATCCTCTGTTTCTTTTTTCTTTTTTTTTTTCATGTACTTTCTTCTTTTATTTATTTTTTTATGGGGCTTTTGGTTAATCTGACATTCCCCCCTCTGAAGAGGTAACCCTAAAATCTTTTAAGGATTAGATAAAAGCTCCCAAATACTTTCAACATTTTTGGCCTTTGGAATGGAGTATGTTGCTAAGAGGCCCAAGGACATTGTGAGTTTTAGCCAAGAAACTGGCTACTTTTCTTTGGGGTCTTTTTACCCTAACTGCCTAGCCAATTCCTACCTCCTATTCTTACCATCCTCTGAAGAGGTTACCCAAATTATCCATAAGGAATCGGGATACAGACCACTCTGGCTTCTTCCATGCTGAAGAGGGATGCAGGGTGAGGCAATTGGGGTACCCCTTCAGTGGGTCTATCTAAAAGATTCCCAAATTGCATAACTCTTATCTGTAGGGGGAAAAGAAAGTCCTTGAATTGTGAATAGGAGATGTGAAGAAGTAAAGGCAAGAGTAATTAGCATTACAAGTTCTAGACAGGGAACTAGAAAAAAGTCAGAACAGGGCAATTTTCAAGTGTTCATATTCTTCCAAAAGCACGCCTCTATTGGGTTCCTCCTCATTTTTCTTTTGTCATCCAAGGCTGGACTCTAGAGTGATGTATTCAGGGTTTGCTTTGAGGTATTTTGATAGCTGTTGGAGTGGTTAGAATCAGTGTCAGTTCCCTCTCAAAGGCTCTTAGATAGGGGGAGAAAACAAATTTATCCATCATTTTAAAACAATAGCAGGTTGTCTCCCTTAGCTACAGGTGGGCACTACAGTGCTGCAGACCAAGATTTGAAGTCTTACATTTGAGCAGCACTTGCTGATTAGGAACAAAATCATCAATGAGAAAAAATTGTCTAACTTTTTACAAAAAATTTTTTATGTGTATGCATGTATTGCTTGCATGTAGGTAAGTGCACCCATGTCATGCAATGCCTGCGGAGGTCAGAAGAAGCTGTTGGATCCCCTGGGACTTGAGTTGCAGACAATTGTTAGCTGCCATGTGAGTGCTGGGATTCAAACCCAGGTCTTCTGCAAGAACAACCAGTGTTCTTAATTGCTGAGCCATCTCTCCAGCCCCCTAAATAACTTCTTATGTGGACTTCAGCCTGATGTCTGGGAAGTGCAATCCCTTGAATTCTTAAAGAAATATACTGATGCTTTTACTCTTTGGTTATACCTTCCTTTTGGGTGTTTACAGTTGGTCCAAATAAATCAATTTATTTTTACACTTAAGGTCATTTGAGGATCCGTCCTGGCTCCTTTCTTTTACCAGTTCCATCTATGAGAAAATAAGTCAAAGGTCCTGCTCAACCATGGCTGGCTTCACTTGGAAGCATGATGAGATGTTTCCTCTGAGTTGACCCTCCTCTTTGTAGACTGGACACTGGTTCAAGTCTATCTCATGGGGTCTCCATGTCCTCCCTGAACAAGATGACAGGTGACTCACCACAGTTACAGGACATTTTGATCGATGTTCCATAGTCCCCTGGAACTTAGTTGACCTTAAGGCAAAAATTGTCCTTTAAGTCCCTCTAACCAGATTAGTATAGGCCTCAAAGTACAGCTGTTAAACATCCAAGAAGGTTAGTTCCACCAGTCTGGTACTTTTAATTATCATATGCTATGTAGATAAACCTTGGGTAAAAAACCAAATATTCTAAGATAAACCTTGACTAAATATATATTTTGTTCCTTTAACTAGTTGACTAAACTATGACCTTAGAAATTTTAAGATTATGTGTACATTATTTTTCACATCCTTTATATCATAACAAATCTACATAGACCTTTGTCACTTGCTTAGGCTTTCTCATTTTTTTCTATTTTGGAGTTAGCTTTTGTGCAAGGTGAAAGATAAGGACCTAATTTCATTCTTCTTCATGTGTCAGTTTTGACAGCACCATTTGTTGAAGATGCTATCTTTCCTCCATTGTGTGTTCTTGGCACCTTTGTCAAATATTAGGTGGGTGAAATTGCATGCACTCATTGGGTCTTCAATGATGTTCCATTGATCTATGTGTCTATTTTTGTACCAGTACCATGCTGTTTTTATAACTATAGGTCTGTAATATACTTGGAGATCTGGTATAGTAATCCCCCCAGCATTGCTCTTTGTGCTCAGGGTTGCTTTGGCTGTCTGGGGTCTTTTGTGCTTCCATAGGAATTTAAGGACTGTGTTTTCTACTTCTGTGAAGTATGTCATGGGGATTTTGATTTTGATTTCATTGAATCTATATATTGCTTTTGATAAGAGTCTCACTTTTACAATACTAATTCTTCCAATCCATGAGCATGGGCAGTCCTTCAGTCTCCTGGTTTGTTCCCCAATCTCTTTCTTTAATGATTTAAAATTTTCATTTTAGAGATTTTCTCTCTCTCTCTTGTCTTCTTGAGACAGGGTCTCCCTGTAGTCCCAGCTGACCTGAACTCACTATGTAGACGAGGCTGGCCTTGAACTCACAGAGATCTACTTGCCTCTGCCTCCTCAGTGCTGGGACTAAAGGTGTGCACCACCATGCCCGGCTCTATCTCTTTCTTTAATGATTCAAAATTGTAGAGATCTTTGGTATCTTGGGTCAGATTTATTCCAAGATATTTTATTTATTTATTTTTTTCCAGCAATTATGAATGGGGACATTTCCTTGTACTCTTTCTCCAATTGCTTATTATTGGTATGTAGAAAGGCTGATTTTTGTTGATTGATTTTATAACCTGCCACTATACTGAAAGTGTTGATCAGTTCTAGGAGTTTTCTGGTGGAACTTTGGGATCTCTTAGGTATAGTATCATATCATCTGCAAAAAGTGATAGGTTAACCTCTTCTTTTCAAATTAGTACTCCTTTAATTTCCTTCTCCTGTCTTAATGCTCTAAGCAGAGTTTCAAGAACTATGTTGAAAAGGAGTGGAGATCATGGACATTCTTGTCTGGTTCAGATTTTAATGGGAATGCTTCCAGTTTTTCTCCATTTAGAATGATGTTGGCTGTGGATTTGTTGTATGTAGCTTTAATTATGTTGGGGTATGTTCCCTCCAGTCCAATTCCCTCTAGGACTGTGAACATAAATGCATGTTGAATTTTGTCAAAAGGCTTTTCTGCATCTGTTGAGATGACAATGTGGTTTTTGTCTTTGAGTCCATTTACATGATTAGTGACATTTATTGACTTGCATATATTGTACCATCCCTGCATCTCTGGAATAAAGCTTACTTGATCATGGAGAATGATCTTTTTGATGTACATCTGTATGTGGTTTGCAAGTTGAGAATTTTTGCATGTTTGTTCATTATGGATATGGGTCTACAGTTTTCCTTTTGGTTGTGTCTTTACCTGGTTTTGGTATTAGAGTGATGCTGGCTTCATAGAAGGAATTTGGGAATTCTTCCTCTGTTTCTATCATTTTGAATAATTTAAGTAGTATTGGTTGGAGGTCTTCTTTAAATGTCTGGTAGAATTCTGCTGTAAATCCATCTGGGCCTGGGCTTTTTTTAGTTGGAAGGCATTGTATTACTGTTTTGATTTCCTTATATGTTATGGGTCTGTTTAAACTGTTGATCTCTTCTTGGTTTAACTTCGGTGGTTCCCATGCTTTTGGATATCTATCCATTTCTTTTAGATTTTCAAATTTAGTAGTGTATAGGTTTTTAAAAAGTATTTCCTTATAATGTTCTGGATCTTTTGGGTGTCCATTGTGATGTATCCCCTTTCATCTCTGATTTTGTTTATTTGGATTCGCTGTTTCATCGTTTGCTTAGCTGGGCTAAGGGTCTGTCTACCTTGTTTATCTTTTCAAAGAACCAGCTCTTAGGTTTATTGATTCTTTGTACTATTTTTTTTTGTTTCTA
>NW_008339923.1:8393058-8397849 GCF_000622305.1 Nannospalax galili
TAAATTTTTCATAATCTTTGCTTGAGTGGTCCAGTTCTTCAACTTTATCCTCCAGTGTTGACATTCTGCTTTCCATTTCATTCATTCCAGCAGTGAAGCTTTCCCCTGTTGTTTCAAGTTGGCTTATTGAGTTTTTTACTTCCTTGCTCATTTCTTCCTGAGTTTTCTTCAATGTTTCTCTTTTGAGAATTCATTCAGAAGTTTATCCCTGTCTTCTTTTAGTTCTTTGTTTTTTCACGTGTTCTTTAAATTTATTGAATTCCTTGATTATATTTATGACTGTTCTTTTAAATTCAGTGTCCTGGGTTATCTCTAGAGGGTTCTCCTTATAGAACTCTTCTACAGGACTGGTGGAGTTTGGTGGGGACATGGTGTTTTGGCTTTCAGTTTTATTATTCTTTCATTGTGATTTTGGCATGTGAATTTCTTTTGTTGTTAATGATTCTGATATGAGAATTAAGTTGAAGTATGCTTCTGTTTGTATTATCAGGGTGCCTAGGTCCTTTCCTTATTGGTTATGTAAAGCTGGTTGATACAGGTTTTACGTTCTCTCAAGTTTTATTTTGGAGGGAACTGATGGCTTTAGATCAGCTATTCAGGAGCACTCACAGAAGCCCAAGTCAGGTTCCGGTCAAGTACACTCAGGCTTCCTTCTAAGGTTTGGACCCCACCACGTGGAGGCAGAATCTGGGTGCTCTCAGGCAGTCCCCTGCGTTCTCAGCCCCTATGCCAGAGGGAGGACAGAACCTGGCACTCTCTGGTGGTATGCTCAGATCACAGCTGCAACGCTGATGGAGTTTGGAGCCCACTGTCTCAGGTTGTCTCACTCACTACCTTATTCCAGCTCCAGGGGATCCTTGTTCTGACCCCCGCAGGCACCTACACACCTGTGGCTTACACTGATACACACAAACACTCATAGATAAAAATAAATTTTAAAAAACTGTGTGTCTTGGCTGTAGAGATGGCTCAGGGGTTAAGAGCACTGACTGCTCTTATAGAGGATCTGGGTTTGATTCCCAGCACCCACATGGCAGCTAACAACCATCTGTAACTCCAGTTCTATGGGAATTCAATGCCTTCTTCTGACCTCCCTGGGCATTGCATTACATGGGTATACTTAGACACATGTAGGCAATACACTCATAGACATAAAAATAAATAAATAAAATATTTTTAAAAATTGTGTGTGGGGACTGTGTGTGTTGTATACTTTCAATCCCAGCACTGAGGAGGCAAAGACAGGTGGTTCTCTGAATTCAAGGTCATTTTGGTCTATGTAGTGAGTTCGAAGCCAGCCAGAGCTATACTGTGAGATCTTGTCTTAAAAAAGCAATTGTTTAGGCCAGGTGTGGTGGCGCACACCTTTAATCCCAGCACCTGGGAGGTAGAGGCAGGCAGATCTCTTGTGAGTTCAAGGCCAGCCTGGTCTACAAAGCGATTTCTAGACCAGGTGGTGCCACAGGGAGACCCTGTCTCAAAAAGACCAAAAACAAACAAACAAACAAACAAAAAAACCCACAATTGTTTATGACATGTCCTCTATGAAACAGGTATAAACGTCTGAGGCCAGATTTGTCAGTCTTTCTGGATGAAAACTTACATTTCCTTCCCTTTGTCTGGGGGAAACAGAATCAGGGCCCTTCTAGTCAAACTCTCCACAGCAAACCACTAATAATCCTGGCCCCTCATTCACTGACAACAGAACCAAGGGAGGTTCTGCTGAGCCAGTCTAAAGCTGCCTTGGAACATTCTTTTTAAAAAAGAGTTCCTTTTCTTATTTTTAAAATACTTCTAAACATTTTTTATACCCAAAGACTAACGGTGGCTCAGGCTGTGGCAGAGAAGATCCTTTTTAAAATATTTTATTTATTATTTTTATTTATTTTATGTGTATGAGTGTATTGCCTGTATGTATGTGAGTGCACCTGAGCATATTTTAAGTTTGATCTAATGATTCTTTTAGCCACACATGGTGAACTGCAATGTAGCTTCATGGGTAAGTAGACAGAAGTAAGCTGGGTCCTAGCCAATCAAGAACAGCTGACTGTGTGTGCCAGCGTTCCAAAGACAGATCCAAGTTGTAACGGCTCACCTGGCTTTCACCTCAGTTTCAGTCCTAACGGAAACTTCCTTTTCTCTGGCTATAAATTTAACCTGCTAGTGTGAAGAGGGACATTATGAATCAGTTAGGGTCCAGGTTCTTGCCCAGTTCTAGAATCACAAAGCTTCAGTTTCTTGTGATTTTTCTTTCAGCCACTGCTGAGCTAAAAAACTTGAAACCCAGGCGCTGTGGGTTAAGTGAACCATTGTTTCAAGGAAGTCCCAGAGATTGTTACCCAAGGGAGGGTTCTGCTTGAAGTCCTTAAAACCCCCTGTACCAGAGTTACTTGTCATGATGCTCAGACAAAGGTTCAGTTCAAGTAAAAGAATGCAACACCGGAGACGCAGGTGTGTAGGAAAGCTGAGAACGGAGAGAGAGAGAGGGAGACAGAGGAGGCGGGGCGAGGACCCCACTGCTAGGAGAGAATGAGACCATCTTATTTCCAGTTTTCATGATTTTTTTTCAGACATATATCTTTCAGTGAAATAATTGTTTAGTTGAGGTTTAACTTTGCATATTAAGGGGCTGGAGAGATGGCCTCAGAGGTTAAGAGCACTGATTGCTCTTACAGAGGACCTGGGTTCGATTCTCAGCACTCACCTGGTGACTAACAACTGTCTATAACTCCAGCTCCAGGGGATCTGACACCCTCTTCTGACCTCCGTGGGCATTGCATGACACAGGTACACTTACACACATGCAGGAAATACACTCATACACATTAAAATAATTGCATATTAAGTGTTTTATGGTAACTGAGTGTAAGAAAGACAGTCATGGGTGCTTGAGATTTTATGGTTATGTGTAAAAGTATTGATGCTGTTTTCTGAATCCCGAGTGTTTTCTACAATCAGAGGAAAAGCTGAGGAAGAAGCTAGGCAGAGTGACACACATTTGCAATCCTAATACTCCAGAAACTGAGGCAGGAGGATCACAAAAGATTGAGCCCAGCCTGGTCTACATAGGGAGCTGCAGCCTAGCCAGGGCTAAGCAGCAAGTCTCTGTCCCAACAGCAAAATAAAATAAAATAACTGAGTAAGGAAGTGAGGGTGTTCCGAAGTTAATATTTCCTTTTAACGGATGGATTAATAACCCGTCAATGGTTTTATAAGCTTTTAAAAAGGAAGGGGGTGGAGCTGGAGAGATGGCTCAGTGGCTAAGGGCACTGACTGCTTTTGCAGAGGACCCGGGTTCAATTCCCAGCACCCACGTGGTGACTACAAACTGTCCTTAACTCCAGTTCCAGGGGAATCCGAAGCCCTCTTCTGACCTCCACGGCATTGCACGACATGGGTGCACTCACTTACATGCAGGCAATACACTTGTATACATAAAATAAAAATAATAATAAAAAGGGAGTGGGTAGCATCACTATAGTTTATTTGTGACTGAGGGGTTTCCCAGGAAGCTGTGCTTTCAGTGCTGAAACATGGATGGTGACATGTGCAGATCTCCTGTAATCTTACTCAAAACATATCTTATGTTAACCATTGACAGAGGATGAAATGAGAGGTGTAGGAAATTCAGAAACTTACTGAAAGTCACCTAAAGTTGGGATCAAGGAGCCTAAGTTTGTACTCAGTTCTGTCTGATATCAAAATGACCTTCACCACTCGGCCAACCTGGACATTACAGCCGCCCATCTGAGTGCTCTTTTCTCCAAAGGCTTTATGCCAGCATGTCCTCTTCCTTAGTTCTTGAGGGCCTAGGGTCTAGTATGGAGTTGACCCCAAATGTTTGCTGAATAGATGGATAGACAATGAGAACCAGAGACTCTTGAAGACACAAAGTTTGTTGCTAACAAAAAAAACAAAACAAAACTAGTTTTTAGTTTCATACCAGGTAATGTTAAAGTGAAAAAACAAGCATGACATTTTAAAAAAGATTTATTATTTCAAAATATTTTGTTTATTATTTTTATTTTATGTTTATGAGTGTATTGCCTGCATGTATGTAAGTACACCCATGTTGTGCAATGCCTGTGGAGGGCAGAAGAGGCTGTTGGATACCCTGAAACTGGAGTTGTTAGCTGCCATGTGGGTGCTGGGATTTGAACTCGGGTCTTCTGCAAGAATAGCCAGTGTTCTTAACTGCTGAGCCATCTCTCCACCCCACTTTTAGAAACTTTCAAGAGTGAACTGCACATCTAATTCTTATGTTTCGCTTAGAATAATCACACGATCTATGCAAAAATGATAAAGGGGGGAGGGCTGGAGAGATAGCTCAGCAGTTAAGGGCACTGACTGCTCTTGCAGAGACCCAGGGTTCGATTCCCAGCACCCACATGGTGACTACGAACCTATTGTGTCTGAGTATGTGTATTGCCTGCATGTGTATAAGCGCACCTGTGTTGTGCAATGCCCTTGGAGGTCAGAAGAGGGCATCAGATCCCCTGGAACTGGAGTTACAGAAAGCTGTTAGCCACGATGTGGGTGCTAGGAATCAAACCTGGGTCCTCTGCAAGAGCAGCCAGTGCTCTTACATGCTGAGCCATCTTTCCAAACATGACTTTGAAAATTTTTAAAATTTTAATTTTAATGTGTATGACACCAGGTGTTCCTGGTTGCTACAGGTGTCTAGCAGACACCAGAGAAAAGATACATCTCTTTCAAAAGTGGCTATAAAATTCTTAGGTTCACTGTTGAATTAATACAGTTATACAATATTGAACTCAGTATAAGCCCTGT
>NW_008339923.1:8397955-8401096 GCF_000622305.1 Nannospalax galili
AACACTGAGATGTTGGCACATGCATCTCTAATCTGTATGTATCTGATTATTACCATTCATAATTGGTTGCACTCAGACCCTTGGCACCTGTGTACTATAAAGTCATCTGGTAGATTTCAATGGTAAGGTTTATCACCTCTACTAATTAACACAATGTAAATTTTTATGCTTCCTCCTCAAATATAATTCATTTAAAAAAATTTGTTGATTTTGTGTGTGTGTGTGTGTGTGTGTGTGTGTGTGTATCACACAGAACATCCCAAAGGTTCTTATTCAACTGTATACGCACTTCCCATATGGCACCTTTCCATAGCCTCCCTACCCCCACTGGAGCCCTTATACTCTATTATCCCTGCTACTGTCTGCTGTGATGTCATCACCCCGAGACTTTCCCCACTACTTATCCATCTGGTGAATCTAGTCACCCTATCTAGAGGTCTTTGTTTTAGGAAGGTCGGCTGTTCCTCATCTAGCAGCAATCAGTTGTCAATATTCCTTTAGATAAGACTGGGGCCTGCTGTTCATTTTCCCAGTTCTATGCTGGGTTACTATCTGGGAGTCCCTTTGGCCACCCTGGCCAACAACTCAAAAGAAGGTATCCCCTATCTGGCATTGTTGTTTGTATGTAGCCTTTAGCTATATATATGGACTCTTAAAAATTATATTAGCCCCTTTAATCTTTGGTTATACATTCCTTTTGGGTGTTTAAGGTCATACAGTTGGCCCAGATAAACCAATTTATTTTTACTCTTAAGGTTGTTTGAGGATCTGTTCCTCAGGGGTCACATGGGCTTGGGAGGAGCCCCTGGCTCCTTTCTTTTATCCGTTCCACTTATGTGAAGATAAGTCAAAGGTCCTGCTCGACCATGGCTGGCTTTGCTTGGAAGCATGGAAGAAATGATTCCTCTGTGTTGACCTTGGTGCTGGATAGCTTTAGGGTCAACTTGACACACCTAGGTTGAGGGAGCCTCAATTGGGGAATTTCCTCTATTGGACTGGTCTATGGCCATGTCTGTGGGGTATTTTTTTTATTGTTGATTGATGTGGGAAGGTCCAGCCCACTGTGAGTAGTGCCACTCCTGGGCAGGTGGCCCTGTGTGGGATAAGAGAGCAAGCTGAGCAGGGGCCAGGGGAACAAGCCAGTAAGCAGTGTTCCTCCATGGCCTGTGCTCCAGATCCTGCCTCCAGGTTCCTGCCCTGTGTTCTGACCTCGGGCTCACTGATGAACTGTGACCCGGGAGATGTAAGATAAATAAACCCTTTCCTCCCCAAGTTGGTAGTAATCAGAGTGTTTTGTCACAGCAATGAAGAAACAAACTAAAACAGAAATTTGTACCAGAGACTGAGATATTGCTGTGACAGCCCTGACCTTGGTGTTTTTGGAGGACTGTGGAAGTCTTTGGAACTTTGGGCTGGCAAAGCCATTGCGTGCTCAGTTTGTTGCTGTGGAGCTTGGAACAGTTATGCTGAAAGAGTTGTAGACAATGGAGGCCTGGCTTGTGAAGCTTCAAAGGGAAGCAGAGACTATTCATGTGAAATTTTCAATTAAGAATCTGTGGATTCTGGTCGGCTGGGGCTGAAGAATCAGCTGTGATTAAGAAGAGACCAGAACCTGAAGCAAAACCTTTGCTTTACTGGGACAGTTGATGCTGGTTAGCTGGGGCCGAAAAATGAGCTGTAAATAACAAGAGACCAGCATCACTGTGGTGGAGTCTTTTGGGAGGTCTTTCCTCAGGGTCAGCACACAGAGGGGACCTGTACCTCTATTTCAAGCTGGAAGCAGGACTTGGTAATGTGTAAGAGTCTCCTGCATGGTTCTGGTGTTGAAAGTGTGAAGGGGTCACATAGAGCAGCTGAGGCTTGGCACTCTGAGAGGCCAGGAAAGGCCATAGGTGAAAGTGCAGCTTCAGCTGCAACGAAGACCCCAGGATTGAAGGGGTAATGGAGACATTCTGAGGCTTTGTACCCCAAGAGGCAAGAAGAGGCCATTGGTGAAGGTGTAGCCTCAGTTTCAGTGGCGACCCCAGCTTTTTGGAGATGCCAGTACCATGGGACGACCACCAAGGACAGCAGTAAGTGTAGAATGGAGCTGGCCTGGGTCTGTGAGACTAGCTGAGTGTGCTGTGGACTGCAGTCAGAGCAGTGGAGCTGCCAGTACCCTTTGGAGCCCAGAAGATCGTGAGTGAATCCCAGATGTCCAGCCTTGAGCTTCTTTGCTGGACTTTGGTTTTGCTTAGGTGTGCCCGATTCTTCCCTTTGAAATAAGACAGTACTAGTTTTGAATTTTACAGAAGCCCACCCATAGTTGATACTTTTAAAAGAGACTATGGACTTTAAAGTGTTTGGATTTTTTTAAAGGACTGTGGGGTTTTTTAAGTTGTACTGTCTTATGTTGTGATATTAACATCATATCTTGGGGACAGAAATTGGAAAGTTTATGGTTTAATAGTGATGTTTGTGTGTCAAATTGACAAGGGGTCAATTGTGCTAGATAGCTTTAGTGTCAACTTGATACACCTGAGTTGAGGGAGCCTCAACTGGGGAATTTTCTCTATTGGACTGGCCTGTGGCCATGTCTGTGGGGTATTTTTTTGATTGTTGAGTGATGTGGGAGGGCCCAGCCCACTGTGGGTAGTGCCACCCCTGGGCAGGTGGCCCTGTGTGGGATAAGAGAGCAAGCTGAGCAGGGGCCAGGGGAACAAACCAGTAAGCAGTGTTCCTCCATGGCCTGTGCTCCAGATCCTGCCTCCAGGTTCCTGCCCTGAGTTCCTACCTCAGGCTCACTGATGAACTGTGACCTGGGAGATGTAAGATAAATAAACCCTTTCCTCCCCAAGTTGGTAGTGGTCAGAGTGTTTTGTCACAGCAATGAAGAAACAAACTAAAACAACCTTCCTCTTTGTAGACTGGACACTGGTTCAAGTCCATCTCATGGGGTCTCCTCGGCTTCCTTGACAGGTGACCCACCACAATTACAGGACATTTTGAGAGATGCTCATAGTTCCCTGGAACTAGTCGACTTAGGAGGGCAAGGAGCAAAAACTGTCCTTTATGTCCCTCTGACCAAATTAGTATAGGTCTCAAAGTATGGCTGTTAAACATCCAAGAAGGTTAGTTCCACCAGTCTGGTACTTTTAATTA
>NW_008339923.1:8401888-8403163 GCF_000622305.1 Nannospalax galili
TAAGAGTTCTCCACACTGCTTTCCATAGGGGCTGAACCAGTTTGCAGCCCCACCAGCAGTGGATGAGTGTTCCCCTTTCCGCACATCCTCTCCAACATTTGGTATCATTTGTTCTCTTGATCGTAGCCAGTCTGACTGGGGTAAGATGAAATCTTAAAGTGGTTTTAATTTGCATTTCCCTAATTACTGTGATGTTAAACATCTTTTTTTAAATTTATTTATTTTATTTTATTTTATTTTTGGTGTTTTTGAGACAGGCTCTCTCTGTAGCCCCAGCTATCCTGGAACTCACTATGTAGACCAGGCTAGCCTTGATTTCACAAGATCCGTCTGCCTCTGCCTCCCAAGTGCTGGGATTAAAGGCGTGTGCCACCACGCCCCGATAAAATCTTTTAAGATGCTTCTTAGCCATCTTTACTTCTTCTTTTGAGAACTCTGTTCAGCTCCTTAGAGCATTTTTAATTGGGTTACTTCCTATCTTGATTCTCTGTTTTTTGAGTTCGTTATATATTCTGGATGTTAAAACTCTGTCAGATGTGTTGCTGGTGAAGATTTTCTCCCATTCTGTGGGTTTTCTCTTCACTTCCCTGGTTGCCTCCTTTGATGTACAGAAGGTCCCATGTGCTGATTCTTGACCTTGTTTCCTGAGCAGTTGATGTCTGGTTTAGAAAATCCTTTCCTACACCTATATCTTGTAGGCTTCTGCCAAAGTTTTCTTCTAACAGTTTCAGAGTTTCAGGCTTTACATTGAGGTCTTTGATCCATTTGGAGTTGACTTTTGTGCAAGGTGAAAGATAGGTGTTTCATTTCATTTTTCTACAGGTGGAGATCCAGTTTTGCCAGCACCATTTGCTGAACATGCTGTCTTTTCTCCAGTGAATGTTCTTGGTCTGTCAAATATCAGGTGGCTGAAATTGCATGTACTCATATTTGGGTCTTCAGTTTGTTCTATTGATCTATGGTTCTATTTTTGTGCCAGTACCATGTCGTTTTTATGACTATAGCTCTGTAAGACAGCTTTAAATCTGGTATAGTAATCCCCCCGGCATTGCTCTTAGTGCTCAGGGTTGCTCTGGCTATCTGAGGTCTTTTGTGCTTCCATATGAATCTTAGGATGGTTTTTTCCAATTCTGTGAAAAATGTCATGGGGATTTTGATTGGCATTGCATTGAATCTGTAAATGGCTTTTGGTAGGATGGTTATTTTCACAATATTAGTTCTTCGAATCCATGAACATGGGAGGTCCTTCCATCTTCTGATGTCTTCCTCAATCTC